>NC_056736.1:6054615-6167115 GCF_019279795.1 Protopterus annectens | reverse complement strand
GGACCACTGTTGCTGTATGCCACTCTTTGGGTACATATCCTGTAGTAAGGCTGAGATTGAACAGTAGTTTTATGTTTGGGTTTAGCTCTTCTTGGAGTTCATGTAGGACACAGCCAGGGACACCGTCTGGTCCCATTGATGCCGTGTTTTTTGCTTTGGAGAGGGCGGCCCTTACCTGAGCATCTGAAATGTCAGGGGGGCAGCACTCTGCTGGGATAGATATTTGTCCTTTTGGTGAGGAGGGGGGGGGGGGTTTGTGCTGAACCTGCCAGCTAGGATGTTGGCAATGTCTGTGGGTTCAGTGTATTTTTTGTCATTTTGGACTAATTCTGAGCATATCTGGGAATTCCCACCCAGGTTCCTAACATAACTAAAGAAAGGCTTATGACCCCCAGAGTCCTTATAAGGCTAACTGTGCAACCATACTCAGCTGTATCCCAATATAGCATGGGTGTCTATTACTAGACACATGTTAGGAGGCTGCTAAAGGTTTAGTGGGGGGTATGTTAGTTAGGGAATATTTGCTGTCAGTCTCTGTCTTTCAGAGATGTTGGGGCCAAATTGGGGATAAAGTTTTGATTTCCCATCCAATGGATAAGGTTATGTCTAAATAGTGCTAGAGATGGACTCTGATTCACATAGATGTGTTCCTATTCCAGAACATGGGGATCCTTTGAGACACATATCTATCTCACCATCATGTTCTACTTATGTCACAAGCAATATGTAAATCCTTGGTCTAGTGTTTTTCGTGCTATTTTTTGGGGATGTGCAAAAGTTCCATCAGGACTGGACCTGAGAATGCCTTATATGTCATTCATACAGACATAGATTGCATCTAAGTAACTTATAGGAGACTGAGTATAGAGACAGGGCTTTAAGGCAATCTGTATATGACAATGTGTTAATACACAGGATTTTCTTAGTGAGGTACCTCTTTTGGGATTCCAATTGGTACACACGGCTCGTTAGGTAGATACTGAAGGGGACACTGTACTCAATGATGGGTCTGATAAGGGCTGAGTAGAGTGGTACTATGACTTCTTTGGACCTGGATGCCATGCTATTACTTATAATTTGGGCAACATGGAATTATTTTCTTACTGCCCAGGCTACATGTTGGTCAAAGGCCAGATTAACGTCTACTTATGTTCCCAGATCCCTAACTGCTGGGTCAGCTCTTAAGGGTGTCTAATCAATGGAGAAATGAATGTGGGTAACAATACACTATAACGCACTTCATGGAATTAAATTTTAATCCTTGGCTTTAGCAGCAGTCATTTGTCTGCGTTAGTCCCTCTTGCAGGATGTCAATGTCATGAAGGGAATCTATGATAGCTCCCAATTTGCAGTCGGTTGCGAACTTGGTGAGCCAGAGGACCTTGACAAGAGCCCAGACCTCTGAGAAGTAGATGACATACAGCAGTGTGATGAGCACTGAGCCCTGAGGTACTTCTCTGATGATTGGTCTCTTGGTGTAGGTGGTCTCACCAATCCCTACTTCTTGGGTCCTATCTATAAACCAGCTGGAAATAATACATTGAATTATGTAGGGATTTATGCCTAGTTTGGTGAGTTTGTCAATGATACCTGAGTGGGTACTGTACTGAATGCCTTAACCAGGTCTAGGATGGCAGTATTCACTGTTTTCCCCTTATCCATTACTTGGTGACCCTTACAAAGAAGTCCACCAGGTTAAGAAGGCATGACATTTCTTTGACAAAACCAAACTGGGATGGGTCCATTGTCTGTAAGTTATCAATGTCATTCTTGATTTATATGATAGTTTGTTCCATGGCTTTGCATATCAGACTAATTGGTCTACAGTTTCCAGAAACAGTTGATGGTCTACCCTTGTGAAGAGGGATAACCACTGCTGCCCTCCATTCAAATTTTATGTAGCCGGTTTTGAGACTGTAGTTAGAAAGTGACTCAAAGGGTCCTGATAGATCATGTTTCAAGTCTGGGTTCACTGAAGCTGTGTATTTGGCCAAGATGAGTTTCAGCATGACCTGCTTCCTACTAAGAGGGGTGGTATGCTAGTAGGGATTTCATGGGGGGAGGTAAGGGGAGAATGTGGTGGGTGAAGTTAGACCTTAATTTGTCAGCCAGTAGATTCGCTACTCCACTGTTGTGTGTTGCCTTTAAGGTTTCAGACATAGCTGTAGAAGGCTTTGTCATTGTCTTTAGCCTGAGAGGCCATCTTGACATAGTAATTGGCTTCTTGCACTTAATTAGTCCTCTTACTTTCCTGTTTAGCTTAATTAGTGAGCTCTAGCTATTATGAGAGTTGGTCTTTCTGATTTTGGCCATGATTGTTTTCCTTTTGTTACATACCCTGATAAGGTTAGCATTTCACCAGTGTGGTTTGTTTTGGGCTTACTTCTGATAAGTATACCAGGATCTATGCAGCCATTTACATGGATGTACAGGGTTTTTATGAAAGTTCCACTTAGGTTGCTGTGAACTCGGGGTTTGCAGGGACATTGAGCTTTGCCAAGCTGTCACTTAATAGGACTCATAGTTTGCTTTAGAATATTCCAAATCATTACAGGTTTTGATGGGTTTTCTGTGCTGATTTTTATTTCAAAGGAAACAGTTTTGTGATCTGACTTCACCAGTGAGGATGTGGCATGATGAGTATTAAGTCCATTATGATAGAACCTCTAGTTGGAGTATACTATATGATTAAGGAAATTTGTTAATAAAGTCAAGGAAATATATGATTTTAATTTATTCTTATTAATTAACTAGGATAGGTTGAATAGGACATGACAAAAGACCCCTTATTCAGCATTGTTTCTGGGGAGACAATTAGAAAAGTGACAGCAAATAACATTGTAAGCCATGTAAACAAAAATCCATGTGACAGATAGAGTGTTAAAATAAAAACAATTTGAGAAATACTAGTACTGCTAGATCTGCCAATTTGCTAATTTACTGATGCAAAGAAAAATGCTCAGTTTATTTTAACCATATTGAATTCTGCCTGCCTTAAGACATGCAACAAAGCAATCACTAACAAATTACTCGTATACATAGTGTATTATGTATGTGTATATCTGCATATTTTTTTAAAACAATTAACGCCCTACACTAAGTGTACATGATATGTATTCAAGAACATCTCTATCACATTTTTTGTGCTTTCTAGTCACTCACAAAAATTACACTAAGTGTACATGTAGTCAGTAGCGGCTCATGCCATCGGACTGCTGGACTGCAGCCCTCCCAGCAAAAAGATTCACATTTGTATTTGAAAAAAAATAAATAAAACATGTAAAATATTTTGTTTGTTGAGTCCGACTGACTCGCAAAGTCCCGGAACTCAAACTGCGCATGCTCGTCGAGTTCCATTTTTTAAATTTATTTATTTGTTTTACTTAGCGAATGACCATTTCTGTATGTATCTATACTGCTTTACAGGCAGTCCAGATATGAGAGAAGGCATCAGTGTAATGCTCAGACGTCTATGCGGTTTTTAACCGCACAGAAAGTAGAAGGGGGTTTGGACTGACACAATATTTTTTTCTTTTTGCTGGGAGGGCTGCAGTCCAGCAACAATTAAATATTTATCAATTTATCAATTTACGTTTCTTTAACAAAGATTTTAGAGGTACAAGTGCATTTGTACCTCTAAAACCTTTGTTAAAGGAACTTAAATTGATTAATTAATTAATTAATTGTTTTATATCAATTGATTTTATTTGATTATAGTATATAATAAACTTGTGATTCATTTGTTTTATGTCCAATGAAGTGCCGTGTTGTAGGCATGAAAGCGCTTACATTTTAATAAAAGGTTTGTTTCTGCCTGAAGTCCTGGTGGTCCTGGAGTACTTTTTGCTAGTTCCAGAATTAGGTATATCCAAACCTTTGAATTGTCTCTGATTCTGGCTCAAAATGTTGCTCTCCCCCTAATAATCTCTCTGCAAAATGGCAAATTTGGAAGAAAACGTGGAGGGTTTACAATTAATAAATATTTGTAATGATCAGTTATAGATTACTTTTAATTTCAGAAATGCATGTAGATTCTCTTATTTTGTCAGCTGCTCAAGTTAACAGTACTAATATTAACAAAGTGTCACTTTTTTGACAGGTTCCCAGCTGTATTGTGTGGGTATTTTATATTTTTGCATCACATTTTTGGTCCGTTTTTCATAAAATTGTGATTTACTGGCAAATTAGTGGCAAATCATTAAAGACTGAAGTTAGAAAATAATGACAGGCATTTGAGTTTCAGATTTCATACCCTTCAGAAAATTCGTACTAATGCAAAATCTACTATTCTATTATCTTCCCAAGTTTATAAGAGCAATATTTAAAAATTGTCCTTAGTTTTGGGCCTTTGTACCACTTCTGTTTATGGCTTTGTCTGGATTTCTTGCTCTGAGGCTGAGAGATGTGACAAATGTATCTGGCCATCACCGTCAGCCAGAGACATTTAATTGTTACATACTTGTTGCACCCCACTCCCCCACTGAGTGACTCTGGATGTGTCCAAGCAAGACAAGGAGCAGTTATGCAGTGTAAGTGTGCAGAGTATTCCTCCCATCCAAAGTAGACACAAGTACCACAGTGGCTTTTCATCTGTCCTTGATTTTGTAGAATATTCTGGTTTTCTGTCATATTTTTATACTGTTGATTTATGCTTCTTATTTAGAAAAATGCATGTCATTGCAGTGCCTGTTGCTCTTTGTTTAAGTAGCAATATTTTAATGACCATTAGGTAAGCTTGTCTGAGACTGTAAGATGCAAGCAAGTTTTAATAAGCATACTGTTAAAGAATTACCAACATTGAAAGACCTTTTGTTGTTGCCATGCAGAGAATATTTGCATAACTAGATAGCGCATAAGCCTTAAGTACTGAAATGCATATTTATTTATTTATTTATTTATTGCATTTGTTTACCGGAAAAATCCACTGGACCCAGGAGAGCCCATTTTCAGTGGAGGTCCGGGGTGAAAAGCTCTACATACACATATTACAGAAAAAATACAGAAAATACAGAAAAAATACAAATTAAATTACAGAAAACTAATGATTTCAGTTACAGAATCTAACACTTACAGAAACTAAACTAGCAGGTAATACATTAGTACTAGGCATGGGTTTTCGGTTAAAAATCTCATATGACAGTATTTGTAATAAAGGACAGGATTACAGTATTTTTAGAAGCTCATTACAGTTGTTGGAGACTTCAGTCATCTTTGCAGGCTTTACCTGTAAACTAAACAGAATGCCAGTCTATCATGTGTGGTCCATAACCTGTGCACTAATTCTTTAAGCAATTTATCTTGAGCTTGTTTCTTGTTCATTGTTTGCTTTCATCATGTTTCCCCCATGAAACAAGTAGATAGTTGTTGTCAGGCAGCAGGTCTTTTTGGGAAACATTTTTACAAGTGGGGGTACTGCTACTTTCAGCATGTTACTTGGTACTTTTATAAAGCTAAATATAAATTATAATTAGAACCGCTGTGCAAGGAGAAGTGGTTAAAGTTGAGTGCTGCTTGTTTTTTTATACCTGATTTTGACTGGTATTCCAGTAATGTATTTAAAAAGGAATTCATTTTTTCATGCCTCACAACCTTTTTGTTTCCATCTAGATATTAAGTAAGCTGTCATGTAGCCAATGCACTGAAATATTTTTTCTTCTACAATTCATTTTGTCTTGACTGTTTGACGGTTTGGCAGTGGCACCCCGGGCAGCATATTTAATTAAAGTACCAGTTTTTGTGGGTTTTTAGCATAGCCCCACCCCTTTCTAGTTGGCCACACCCCCTCAGGTTGACCTCACCCATTCATCTGTCTCCTGCAGCCCCCCTTTGATTTGACATCACCAGCCACCACTGCATGTAGTCTACAGTTTTTGGTAACCTTTACGAATCCTTGTCAAAATTTAAAGTTGCAGGAATATCAGTAGGAAAACTAAAATTAGGAGGAAGAAGGTGTGAATTATGCCTGTGTTGTCTGTTCACTCAGAACAGTGTACACTTAGTGTAGGCTTTATTCAATCTTGAGCCCAGGTAGTGGCTGAAAAGGGTCGATACACTAACCCACTCAGCTAGTAACTAAATAAATAAATAAATACATACTTGCTTGTTTATTATCTGTAGACTTGGAAAGAGCTCTAGTCCTGGGAGAGCAGCTAAAAATATTGGTCAAAACCACATACAGCAGTTACATAATACATAAGGTGCTGCCTAACAAATAGCAGAATATTAAATAAAAGAAAAAATTAAGTTACACATCGAGTTGTACATTATAGAGAGTGCTGTTCAGGGAATAGTTTGATCAGAGACATTCAGAGCTCATTGTAAAATCTCTGCAAGAGTCAATTAATAGAATGAATAGTTTGATAACTTAGTGCAGAATTCACGTATTCATGCACCTGTGATATGCAACCAGAGTTAAAGCCTTGCCTCATTTTCAACTAAGTCTACTTCAGGCTTTCAGTCTTTCACAGTTCCTTATGCTTAGTTCAACATTTTCATGTGTGTTCTAGTATATTCAGTGCTGTCTCACACTCCTGAGAATTCATCTCCAAACAAGCAGCACCAATATGAACATACAAGTGTCACAGACTTGTTCTCACAACAAACACAAACACCCCATCTAAAGCCACATACTGGAATTCTGTGTTAAGTAGTTTCATAGGTCATGCATGTAAGTTTTCAGAATTGGCTGGTGGTGGCAAAAGATGGAGAAAAGTGACTGGGTAGGTTAAATACATTTCTGTGAATGACAGTGTGATTACGTGAGCAACTAGGATATGTTTTCTTGTGAAGAGTGGACTAATATGCCCACAAAAGAACGTTTCTCTAAAAAATGATAAAATAGTTCTGAACACAGAAGTGCATAATAAATCATACCACTAGATAAGTTGATTTATATTACATCATCAAAATAGAATAATTTACCATTGTGGACCATGCACAAGGAATGTGTCAAGTCATACAAGAACATGGTGAGTGGTGCAATACATGGTACATTTCAGCTATAAAGTTTTATAAATATACACGGTCAGTATTCCTATAATGAATGTTCATATATCTTGCCAGAATATCCATGCTGAAATTCTGCAGGTAATTAGGCTATGCTAGGCATTGAACAACAAAACGTATCACAAGGCATTTTGCTTGTGTATATCTTCTCTGCTAGAAAGCACATGCTCGCAGGTCAATTAGCATGGTGTTGTTGTACCTTTTGACTTGCCACGGACATCCTGACTATGTAAACTTGTAAATAAAATAAAATCTTCTTATAGTAGCATATATATATATATATATATATATATATATATATATATATATATATATATATATATATATATATATATATATATATATATATATATCTTAGAAACCAGCCGTCAAAGGAAACAATTAATCATTGCACTTAGTGTATCAAAATGTGAATTTTTATGACATCATAAACAAGTGTGTTAGAAAAGATTAATATGATCTGACATTTTGTGGAATTAAGGGTTACCACCTGCACTGGTTGGTGGTTTAAGAATTTTTGCCACTGACTGTGATTCAATATTGTGAGATCCACTATTACCTGATAATATATAAAAATATTCTGATATATTGACACAGACTTGAAAGCTAATGTTATATTATAAAAGCTGATGGACTTTTGGTGAATTAGATGTTCTTTTATCAATACCTTTTGTTGGATTTGCCTAATGCAGATTTCTTCTGAGATACCTACCATTTTATTACCTAATTCATTCATGGGCACAGAGCCCAGTTTATTGCTTCCTCAGAATCAATACGCATAGAATAACTCAGTATTTTAGCAGAACTAATGGAGCAATTAATTAAGAATGATTTCCATAATCTTTCACAAGACTTAAGAAACTGCTATGCTGCCACAATTCTACAGTCCAAACAAAGTTCAAAAAGAAAAAGATAAAACAAAAATCAGTCAGGTGGATATAAATTCCAAAGAAGGCACAGATGCATTTCTTATTTCAAGAATGCATAATGAAGTACATACTTTAAGAAAGTGTTTTTTTACAGTATTTTTATTAAAGGACATGTTTACAATATTTAACAGAATGATGAAAGACATACCATGTAAACTACAATGCATATGCACATTGCCTTAGAAATATTACTACTATCACTTCTACTATTAACAGTAGTCCTGCTACTACTACTACTACTGCTACTATACCTCTACTACTGCTATTACTCCTACTACTGCTATTGTTATTATTACTACTGTTACTACTACTGTCAATACTACTTTTACTACTCTATCACCAGTACTACTGGTACTACCACTATTGCTTTATTACTACTACTGCTACTACAACAACTATTACTACATCTACTAGTAGTACTGCTACTACTGATACTTATACTACTACTACTTCAGATACCACTGCTACTATTACTATTACATTACTACTGCTACTACTACCACTACTACTTCTATGACTACTATCACTGTTACTACTACTACTGCTACTACAACCACTATTACTACTGTGACTACTATCACTGCTACTAGTACTGCGACTACTATTACTACTATCACTGCTACTACTAATAATAATCAATGTAAAATAAATAGTGTGTGGCATGCCACTCCCATATATGTATTTATCCTTTCAGAATTATAATTTTCATGTCACTGGAAATGTTTGTTTCCAGTATTAAATATCTGCTGACATATTATATTGCATGCATGTCGCTATGTTGTGCATACAAGGAATAAGTGAGTGTTGATTATTTTGTGATATTTATATTTGCTAGGATATATAAACAGTAGGATTGTTCAGCCTTTGTTAAAGGCCTTATAGTAGCAGTTAGAATTAGTCAAAGCAAACTAGACTAGCAATGGAAGTAGATAAAGGGTGCACAAATTCAATCTACAAGATATTGTTAGTTGTGGAGCTTAGTTATGACTTGTAATATGCCACAAGGCAAGCTGCAAAAATAATACATAACTAAAAAACTTCATGGAGGTTCTGTGGTTACAATACAGCTATGCTCACAGGGAAGAGTATATTTTTATTGACTTTTCTTATAATAAAGCTGACTGGAGTATATTAGCCACTTTGAAGATTTTACATCACACTGAAGTGCAATGGTGTACTCAGGAACTAAAATGGGACACAAAGGATAAGTCAATGACAAAATAGATGAGTATGTGTTGCGTCAGCATGACACATGCATTCTGACCCTTGGAGAACATAGTCTGTGGTACAGTCATTATGATATTTATCTACCTCTCTGTATGACCATGTTCATAATTATTCTTTTCTCTAGCCTTCACAGTGAAAATTGATACACAGCATTTCAGTTTTTTTTCTGTATTGTATCTGTTTGTCAAAAAGATAAACCCAATTATCACAAGTGTTTCTTTTCAACAGTAACCTAGAAGCACTGGCTGGTTAAGTGACTTGCTTAAAATCACAGAGTTGGCAAATGCAAGTGCAAAGACTCAAACCATGTATTCTTGACTATCAGAAACAGTTTGTTAACAGCCCCAGCCTTAAATACCTGCTTCAAAGGCCAATGCAGGTGGTATGTGTGATGCTGCCAGCCCAGCTATCTGGAATTTTGTAAATAATTCTATGTCATTTGTGAATATTGATATGACTTATACAGAACTAAATGTTATGTACTGAGCTTCAAGAGTGTAACCACAGCATAGCCTGCTGGAACATAGAAGATTAACTTACAAAACTTCAAGAAAATAAGTTGAAATTAAATGCTTTTTGATGTGCTATAAAAGTTAGTTTCAATGCAACAAAAAGACAGGATATCTAAAGCTAGATTTTTTTTCTATTGTCTTTGAGAGAAGTAGTCACTAGGTTTAAAATGAAAAAAGTGTTTTATTGCTTTATGACTTCCTAGCAGCTGCACAGTTCTGAGAGATATGTATTTTAACACATGGATGTTAAAATTCTGTTAACTTTCTGTTTAGCCTGGGAACTGAAGTCAGGTGACTAAAGGTGATGTCATCCAGACTAACCCAGCAGCAAAATGTGATATTAATTTAAGAACTTTCTCAGAGAAAGACTGTACATTTTGTATTTTGTCTTGGACCTAGCAAGAGCATCCACTTATCATCACCATTTGCACTTGCTTTGCTCTGTAAGTAAGTTCTTAGGGAATAACAGCTCTTTTTAGACTCAAATAGGAATACAGTAAAGATTAGTTTAGATGTTTTCTCTATTTATTTGAGACTGTCCTGCAGTGCTGCTTTAAATATTTCATGTGATTTTGAACTTTGAAGTAACTGTGTTTGTTTTCTGAGTATTATCTTATTATTTTATTATTTATTATTAAATATTTTTTAAACATATCTTTGTGGCTGATATTTGTGTGACATATTTAAGCTCTTAGAATACTTACATATGTATTTGGTGACACTGTACAGACCACTCCTAACAGCTTTTTTCTTGGTCAAGACTACCATTTGGATAATAGTAAGATTACACAGTAGGATTGTTCAGCCTTTGTTAAAGGCCTTATAGTAGCTGATAAAGAGTGGTTGGTGGCAGTGATAACTACTTTATAGTCTGGGCAGAAAGGGACATACCTAGTAAACCTGTACCAGCCATTCCCAGGTGTGTGTGTGTGTGTGTGTGTGTGTGTGTGTGTGTGTGTGTGTGTGTGTGTGTGTGTGTGTGTGTGTTTGGACAGAGATGGTGCTTGAGGTTTTGGCCTGACTACTCAGCTGAGATCTCAACCCTACAGCTGTGCCATTGGGGACTCTTATTGGAGATCTGGAGAAAAAAGAGAGAAACCAGCCCCAGATTGACTGTGGTCTCTGTGTGTTCTTAAGGGAAGCTGTATTTACTGTGTGTGTGTATTTGTCATCCTCCCATTGTGTATGTCCATCACTGTTGCCAGTGGTGAAGATTGAGTTTCCTTGATTACTGGGTCAGTGCAAGGGCATCACAGTATGTACTACTGCAGAATGCTGTTAATAAAAGTGACAAGTTGAGGGAAGCTTGCCAAATCTGACATACATCTGTAGCTAGCCTGCTTCAGCTTATTATATTTGTTTCTCCAACAGTCACTACCTACACTACTCTCTCATATGAGTAACAATTTCAGCATTATCCTCTACCTTTCTTTATGCTGCTGCTCTTCCTCTGTATATGCTGCTTGCAATGAAATTACCAGTTAGCTGCTGATGTAGATGCCATAGGTATTCTAGTGCTTCCTGTTTAGTAAGTACATACATTTATTGGTAAGTACTAGGTTAGCTGCCCTTGTGGGCCATTTTAAGCATAGCCAATTTTCCTCATAGATGAGAATCACACCCTGTACCTTGTACCCTGTGTCTGTGAGGTAAACACCTTAGCTATTATAATGATCCCCAACTCCTTGACTGCTAATATAGGTGCACATCATGGGCACAGGAAACTGTTTAGTGTATGATGTGGCTATACACTTTATATCTGGGCTCCAGTGGATCTATTACTGTGTTATATACATCACTGAACATATTACATGTTGTGTTTAGTAAGAACCACTGCTGCATGGGGTTAAGGCAATTCTTATGACTGTTATAAAAGATGTGCATCTTTCTGGACAGGGCTGCATGGTACTTGCATGTTACTGCCAAACATGTCATATCTAACATTCTCCATATTTTCCACGTGTCAAGGACCACATTTAAAAATAATCATGTCAGACTTAATATAAAGATGTTTCACTCTCTAGTTTTGAGTGGACCCACTCACTCTGTAGGAAACAAATGGAAAGATCAGCACACTTGCACACTTACAATCTCTAACACAAATGAGTCACATGCCATCAAACGAAGATAGTGGGATTCTGCAAAACACAATGCTAATAAAACCTATTGTCTATGCACAGCAGTATGTGACTTCTTCAGATTTTATTCCAACAATTTCCAATACTGATAAGGAAGATGTATTGGAGCATTTGTCCCTATACACACACACACACACATACACACACACACACCCACACACACACACACACACACACACACACACACACATATATATATATATATATATATATATATATATATATATATATATATATAGGAACTTTTAATAATCCCAAAATTCTGAAATATCAAATTTCAAAATCCCGAGATTATAAAGCCGAAAGTTCAAACTTCCGAAACACCAGAAGCACGAATTTCAAAATCTAGAAGTATGGAGATGTTGAAGTAATGCTTCTGGTGTTGCACTGTGTGAATGGATAGCTGGAAGTTCAGCTAAGTATTTATGTTTAAATGTTTTGGTTAGGGGCTTTAGTGTGTCTCAGTGTGTTTTGTTACTGTATGTGCGAGGGGAATGTAGCTTATATGGTGGTGTTTTCATGTGTTTGTGTAGTGTGACATTGGAGTTAGTATATTTAAGTAGGGGGGTGTGGCCCCCCTGCTTGTATGTAGTGTAGGTTTGCGTGTTTGTGTGTGGAGTATGGTTAGTGTAGGAGTTGCGATTTTGAAATTCGTGCTTCTGGGGTTTCGGGATTTTTAGGTTTTGGCTTTATGATCTCGAAATTCTGAAGTTCGATATTTCAGGATTTCAGGATTACAAAATGAACCCATATATATATATATATATATATATATATATATATATATATATATCATACATGTGTGTGTGCATGGAACTTACTGGGAGAGCACAGAAAACAGTGTGGGCAAAGTACAGGGTGAAAAGGGAAACCACTTTTTCATAACAATTGTTATTAATGTTTGATGTAATAAACAAGATATAAATAACAGATCCAGCAAGAAGAAATATCAATAAACCTTGATGATGATCCATATCAATGTATCTATATATGTAATAATCTATGTCTATATCTGTATCTGTCTATATAGATAGATAAATACACACACATACACACACAAACACACACACACACACACACACACACACACACACACACACACACACACACACACACACACACACATGGGGGACAACAACAGCTAATGCAACCAGCTACCAAAGCTGGAGTTGCCAAACAGATCAAATTTAAGAAAGTATTTCTGATGTTAATATCTAACATAGGATCATAGGATCATAGTAGATTACTAGGCTATTGACCCGGAGTTCATTTCAAGCCTACTCATTTCATCCCAATGTAATACCATTTAGTAATGACCGCCCATGTCCAGGAGGGTTAAGGATGCTATTCCTAGCAAGAATTTATGGTGCCCCATCCACTTGTCCAGTTTCCTTTTGAATAGTGTCACAGAGGTGCTCTGTTTCACATCAGTAGGTAGCCTATTCCAAAGACACAGTAGTTGCTAGGAGATAAATCTGTCCTATTTAAGTCACAGACCATTTTTAGGTGGCCCTAGTCGTGTTTGATTTACAGATATGCAGCAAATTCATTAAGTTTGGGTCTGAGATTGCTCAGTAAGCCAGGCATAGGTCTCTCCTAAGAAGTCTATATGATACAGAGTAAAGTGACAGGGTCTTTAGTCAGTCTGTGTATGGCATGTGCTGGAGTTCCTTAATTTTCTTTGTTAGAAACCTCTGAGGTCTCTTCAATTGCTGCAGGTGCTTTGTATAGTACATGCCGAACAGGGAGTTATACTCAATTATGGGCCGGATTAGGGCAGAGTATAGGGGGTTATAACATATTTTGCTCTCAAGGAAAAGCCTTTACTAATCAAGTGTGCTACTTAGAAACCCTTCCTTACTACACTAGACACATGGTGGTCAAAGTTAAGGTTGTGGTCAACTTGTGAACCCAAGTCCCTTACCACTTCATGGGTACATAGGGTATTATTACTGATTTTATAGTGTGAAGGGACATCGCTTGTGCCGAAGGAAATACTGATGCTTTTCTTTGCATTCAGTATGAGACTGTGACTAAGACATCAGTCGCTGGTTTGCTTAAGACCCTCCTGGAGTATACTGACATCATTTAGGGATTCAGTAATAGCATCCAGTTTGCAGTCATCTGCAGATTTGGTCAGCCACAACCCCTTAGTTTTGATCTGAACTTCTGAGAAATATATACCAAACAGAAGGGGGCCCAGCACTGACACCTGTGACACCACACTGGTCACTGGTCTACTGGTTGATGTGGAGTCACCCATTTTGATAGTGTGTGTAATGCTTTTGAGCCAGTTAGCAACCCATCTTACAACAAAGGGGTTTGCATTCAGTTTGCAAGTTTATTGGTAATGCCTGAGTATGTGATTGTGTTTATTCAAGTCAAGGTATGCTCTGTGCACAGATTTTTCCCTCATTAATGACCCTGGTCATATTTTTGAAAAAATTCACAAGATTTAACAGGCAGGATCTGACTTTGATGAAGCCAAATTGGCTAGGATCCAGGGTTTGAGGTCACCTATATCTTTATTTATGAGATCCGTAATGATACATTCCATAGCCTTACAGATGAGGCTGGTCAAGCTTATGGGCCTGTAATTCCCCACATCTGTTGCTAGGCCACCTTTGTGGAGGGGAATAACTGTTGCTGTTCTCCATTCCACAGGAACAAAGTCTGTGGTTAGGCTATGATTGAAAAGGGTGCATAATGGTGATGTTAGTTCATGTTTTAGCCTGTTTAGAAGACAGCCTGGGATGCCATCTGGTCCCATAGAGTTTTGCCTTGGACAAGGCTTTGATGATCCATTCTTCAGATATGTAGGATGGGGCTGAAGTTTGGGGCAAGATTTGTGTTAGATTTGGAGGGGATGGGGGGGGGGGCTGAAATTTTCACCAAACCTATCCACTAGCAGATTTGCTATCTCTGTGGGGTCAGTGTGTGTGATACTATTGGTCACTAGCTCTGCACATGCTTGGGTCCTACCTTTTAGGCTATGCTAGCTAAGTGTTTTCTCAAAGAAGCCCTTAGAAGATTTGACAAATTGTCTTAATTGCCTGTTGGGGCTGAGGCGGGTGCTTTGCCATTGTTGGGGTCTTGCTTTTGTTTTTATGGATGGCAACTTTTTGCATTTATTGTAAAGTTTGTTGATGCTGAATGTCCACCATGGTGCTTGTTTTTACTTGTGGCTCTGGCTTTGATTCTTTCTGGTACAGCTGAGTCTATACACTTGCAATTGATTGTACAGGGCTTTGGTGAAAGCTTTACTGTAGTTACCACTTCCAGTTGGGATTGGGCTTGAAATGCATTTATACCTTCACCTAGGAGGATATAGTTTGCCTTAGTGAAGTTTTTTAGTCTGATTTTACCCTTTGCAGTTCTGGTGTTAGTGTCAGCTCGAAGGTGACTGATTTGTGGTCAGATATAGCCAATGAGGGTCCTACAATTGCGTTAGTGCATCCGTTTGACATGTTAGTGAGGATCAGATCTAGTATGTTTGTTCCTCTTGTTAGGGTATATGCAATTTGTTCCATGGCATTTGAGTTAAAGTCAAAGAGATTCTGTGCTAGCTGGCTAGGACTAGCATAGGTTTCCCAGTTGATGGTGGGATAATTGAAATCCCCCATAACCAGGGCATTCAATAATATTTGGATTGTTTCCAGTTTGGTCAAGTCGACTTAGTGCGCATCATGACCCATGGAAAGGGATCTATAACTGGCAATTAATTGAATGGGGGTCTTGCCCACTGTAACCTGAACTTGGAATACCTCCATGGAGTTGTCCAGTCTAACTAGATGGTAGATGAATTTATCTCAAATATAGATTGAAACACCACCTCCTTTGGTTCTCATACATTCATTTACCACTCTGAAGGTGTGGAAGGCATCGTAGCCTTGCAAGGCTGGGATATTCTCTGAGGCCTTGAACCAGGTTTTTATGATTGCACAGACATCTACAACTTCCAGTGATAGAAGTTCTTCCAGTTTGTGTGTTTTTTGGTTTAAGCTTCTAGCATTTAGCAGCATGACCCTTATTTTGTTATTATTGGCAAATTTCATGTTGGTAAGTTTGCTTTCGAGACCTTGTCTAAAAAATGCACTATTGGGGAGGTAAGAGTCCTTGCCTTTAGCTGAAAGCTTAGAGGTGCCAGGTGCAAACCATCTATGGCAAAGCAGCGAGGTTTGTCAACCCTGGCTTCCCAGACTGACAGGAGCTGGATCTCCATTGAATGGCACCAAAACCTAAGCCAATTATTAAAATCAATCATTTTTTGTTTATACTGTGGCATCATTCTAGATGAGGGTAGTATGCAGAATGCTAGGGACATACCTCCCCAGGACACGTAGTCAGAGAGCTCAGTCATATCTCTCTTCATATAGGCCAATGGGGTACATCTCAAGTCATTCACTCCAACTTGAACTATGACAGAGTCATAATGGTACTTCTTGCTGAGAGACCTGAGTGCACGTGTGATCTGACAAAATCTGACACCGGGTAGGCAGCTGACTGTGATATTCTCCCTCTCTAGCCTGGTGAGTGGGGAATTCTTGTGTCTCACTACTGAGTCTCCAATGCCTTAAAAAATTGTTTTTTGAGTGTTACCCCTTACGGCCTTGGTAGCAGAGACACAGGTGTTGCTATATGTCACAGATGATGTGGGAACTGAGTTAGTTGCAGCAGTCTTGTGTTTTGGAGGTCTTTGATGTCATGGTAATTTTTTTGAGAGAACCTCTGCATATGTTAATTTTTGTGTTGGATATGTACTATATGTATGAGTAGAGATACTATGTGCATGTGTAGTGGGGGATGGGTTGACAACCTCTTCCGTGTGACTGTTTTGAGTGCTAGAAAGCATGGATTCAAGATTCTTGGTGTACATACATCTTTCACATTCTGTATTAGAGTGATTTATTAGTAGAAGTTTGTCAATGTACATGATGCAATTGCTGCACTGCCTCAAGAGACCCAAGTCAACAAGGTTGGCAGGAGAAACAAGGGTTGTCCAACTGTCCATAATGCTAGGTTGAAGACTGTTGCCACTAGGGTAGGCATTTCAACACTCATCAATGAGGAAATCAGTGGATGGATATCTCTGCCTGCATCTGCCCAGTAGAGTTAATAATGTCAATAACTATTCAAGAATTAACAGAAGCCAGAAATAGAATGGTATTATTTGAGTGTCTTGATCCCAATCAATTTAACAGTAGGGTGGAACCACAATGTATGCTCCCAAATGCCAATTTTACCTCTTTTGTGAAAGGATAATTTGTCTTGAACAGACCAGCCCATTTTAGATAGAAAACAACAGGTCCAATAAAAACCTTGTACTAAATGTTCATATTTCTTAATGAACACACAGACTTTCTATATTTTCTCCTGGTGCTTTGATTTCTTCCTGCCCACTATAGATTAAACAAGCTGACCAAAGGATTAAATAAAGTACACTTTTCACTCAAGTATGAGGAAATACAAAATATTTTAGAAATATAACAAAGTCACAATGGAATGACCAGGCAGGAAAACACAGCCACTGAATCCTCCAGTAGAAAAAAGATAAAATATGGTATTTATTGCAACAAATGGAAAGCGCTTTCGCAGTTAAGCTTCATCAGACCAAGTACAAGTACCAAAAAGCACTCCATTTAAACACATAGTAAAAACCAACATCCAATCACAGGAATCCATTAATTGAAAACTAACATCAATTGAAACTAATAACCAACATTTAAAGATACATTGTTGGTCACAACTCTTAATAGTACTACATGAATGCACATAAAAATAAAAATATAAAATGCAAAATAATTTGCACTGTCATATAAAACAGATAAAAAATAATAAATAACAATCACTTCTGAAGTCTTCTCTTCTTTAATAAGGGCTTAATGGAAGCCCTCTCATTTAAACCTCTCCCTCTATCTGCATGAAGCATAATGATCCAGTAGGTCTCCCTGTGTTCTGTATGGGTAGTAATGTCACCTTCCCCAACACTAGGGAAGATGGTCTCAATAACCCTTAAACTAAACATATGGGTCTCCCCAGTGTCTATAACATGTTTGGAAAGTGCATTGTGCACTGACCCCTTCTTGATGTGATAAACATGTTTTCCCATCCTGTCTCGCAACACCCTATTGGTCTTACCTACATAGAAGGAGTTACAGATGACACACACTGCTAAATAGACCACATGGGATGTCATGCAATTCGCATGAGCATGGAAAATTAACTATCTACAGAGGTCAGGATGATGAAAAGAACTGAAAGTGTTGATAAAGGAACAGAAATTACAATTGCCACATGGTGTAGTGAGACCCGGAGCAAAGCCCATTGTACTCGGTCCTTTATCATAACAAAGTAGCCTCTTCAAGTTTTTTCTATTCTTGAACAGGAACCTGGGTTTATCACCAACAATCTTACCAATACCCTCATCAACCTGTAAGATGGGCCAGTGCTGTGCTAACAAGTTGGTAATATCTCTATGGTCGCTGGTGTGAAAAAGGGGGATTCTAACGTCACCTGCACCTAAATCAGATGCATTACCATTGCGCACACAAGTCTCAACTCATGGTCAAAAATAAGGACTTGCTGTGGTAGTCCTTAACTGATCCAAGTTATCCCATTGTTTGTTAATCTCATCAAATCCATACTCCCTTGCTAAAAACTTATTTTCTAAGTTATCCATCTCTTCCAGAAAATCATCCAAAGTAGGATTCAGTCTGGAGGCCCTCATCCCTTCTCCCTTAATTAAATTCTGAAAAATATATCCTGGATGCATACTGGACTGAAACAAAAATGCATTCCTATGACATGTCTTGCAATGAACACTTGCATGTCTTGCAATTAATGGTGTGATTGTGTAATTTCTCTATGAAGAGGTCTAGGAATTCAATATGTGTATATGATCAGTTGAAAGTAAACTTCAAACAACTGGTCAAACCATTCATCATCTGATGGAACCCTTCTAAGCCTTCCAAAGTACCTCTCCATTGCAAAAACAAATCATCCACAAACCGCCTATAAAATATGACATGCTCTCTATATTCCTCTGTAGTAAACAAAATGGTGTTTTCCCAATGCGCAAGAAACATAGTGGCGTAGCTATTGGCACATGAAGTGCCCATAGCTACGCCGTGTTTCTGTATATACATATCACCCTCAAAGGTAAAAACATTATTCTCAAGGACAATCTCTAAAAAGTAACAGATTAAATCCAGCTGTACTGGGGTTAAATCACTATGAAGCAGGAGGTATTCATGGAAATACTGTATCCCTAATTCCTTAGGGATCATGGTGAACAAGGACTGTACGTCAAAGGTTACAAAAATAACATATTCAATGTCAGGGGTACCTTTGGTGCATTCATAAAGGTCTAATAAGAACTGTTTAGAATCCTTTAAGACCACCTGGATCAAGTTAATGACTGGTCTCAAGAACCTCTCAACATAGAGTGAAAGCGGCTCTGTGACCCATCCCCCACCTGCTACAATAGGTCTCATTGGTGGATCAGTCAGATGTTTATGTATCTTTGGCAAACCCTGTATAAGTTGTATCAAGGGATTGGCTAATTTTAAAAAAGTAAATACTTCCTCAGTGATGAGATGAACAGAAAAGACATCAGATAAACTGTTGAACACAGATTAAATAACCCTATGTACATCCTCAGTGGTGATCCTGTTATAAAAGCTACGGTCAGCGAGCATTAAAGTCATGGATTGACAATAATGGGACTTATCCATCACAACAATAAGACCACTTTTGTCTGCTGGTCGAATCATAATGAAATTATTATGTTGTAAGTCTCTCAGCGCTTTTCTTTCAACAATGTCAAACAGAGCTCCTCATTAGCACTCTTCAAGAAAAATCTTGATGATTGGATGGGAAATGGGAAATTCACCCCGGGGATCACTTCTGTGGCTCTGCTCAACAGGGGCACAGGAATGTAATTCTCTTGGGTGGCAAAAGCCAGGGTACATTTTTGGCTAGGCTTGTATGGGCCCTAGGGCCAATAGCCTTGTACCTACCTATGAACCTATAAGAGAGATTGGGTTTAAAATGTCCCCTTCGATTATTCCTACTATCATAGAATTTAAAAATGTCCTCTTCAGTGAGTTTCAGATATGCTTCAACTAATGGATGGTTGCTGGGGACATAACTACTCAATTTCTTGAAATTGGGATGATGTATATATAATTTTTTATTATTATTTTTTATATGTTTTATATGACAGTGAAAATTATTTTGCATTTTATATTTTTCTTTTTATGTGCATTCATGTAGTACTGTTAAGAGTTGTGACCAACAATGTATCTTTAAATGTTGGTTATTAGTTTCAGTTGATGTTGGTTTTCAATTAATGGATTCCTGTGATTGGATGTTGGTTTTTACTATGTGTTTAAATGGAGTGCTTTTTGGTACTTGTACTTGGTCTGATGAAGCTTAATTACCATTTGTTGCAATAAATACCATGTTTTATCTTTTCTACTGGAGGATTCAGTGACTGTGTTTTCCTGCCTGGTCTTTCCATTGTGACTTTGTTATATTTTTAAGTTATTTGCGTTTGTTATCACAACGGAGTGTTTGCCCCTTGGCTTGCATGTCATTTTTGTTATCTGCAAAATATTTTAGGTCAGGAACTTGAAAACCATACACTGACTCTTCAAACAATTAAAGTTTCCCAAGGTTAATGGGAAGGTCCACCTCTTCACAAAAAAGGTTCTCCATAGTCTACATAATTTGAAAAACAGACAAACACTGGAGAGAATACAGTATTACAGGTGAAAAATATTCAGTCAGAGACTAATTGTACTTTAGGAAATTAATGTGTTCAAGCAATTAGAGTGTTATTAATTGATTATGAATGAATTTAAGATGTTTTTGTTTTTCAAATTCATTAACTACTTACATTTCAAAACTCTGAAAAATAACTCCACAATATTTCTAGTCATAGAACCTAATACTGCTTGAACAAATTTGATTTGCATAACAAGCTTTAAGAAATTAGAGCCTTCATTTTGTATGTGTTTATTTATTTATTTATTTATTCAATTTTTGTAACCAATGGATCTATTGCAGTCTTCGCCTGGACAAACATAAATGACAGTAGACAAATTAACAAGAAGTATTATGAATGCAAATAAACTGTATGAAGATAAGAATGAATCAATAACAGTAATAATAACAAAGTCAGTCCAAAGAATGAAGGACAAAAGGAAGGGATAGTTAGAGTAGAGAGAGAAGAAGAGAATGAAACAGTAATAGGATAGAGCACAACGTATAAAAGATATGACAAGTAAGGTAATGGTGCAAGTTATACAACCTAGAAGAGACATTACATGTTAACTTAGGGAAATATTATGACAAAGATAAAGGTGCTTGACTGGTAAAGTGGAGGATTAGGTGATGTGTCCAGAGGGAAAACACTTAAAAAACTGGACTTTCAGATGATCCTTAAGTTGAGCTTGGAATGAAGGGACTGAGTTGAGGTCTTTAAGATTATTAACTGGCAGGGATTCCCAGAGAATGTGGTCTAGGAGGGAGAAGATATGGTTAGTGCAAACAAGTCTGCTTCTGAGACATCAAGTACTGGACCAGAGTGGTTAGTTTATACCACTGGATGAGGAATAAAAATATTTATACTGACTTTTTTTTTTTATAATTGTTTTAATTTCCCCATATTAGTTGTCCATTCTTATATATATATATATATATATATATATATATATATATATATATATATATATATGTATTTGGGTCTACCTGATAACACTGACATGCCAAAACACCGACAACAAAATAACCAACACGAAAAAAATGAAAGAAACTGATAGTTCAAAAACACAAAAATTCAAATGTCCAACCAAACCAAAATCCCGACAATGAACAAAACAAATACCTTTCCCGAAAAACACACACACACAACACAAGCACACCAAAAACCTTACAAACCTACACTAAACCTTACATACACAACTATATATGCACTAACCTTATCCCAAACCCTTACCCTAAGGTCAGTCACTATCGCACACTTACCTTACCCGCACCCTAACCCTAACTCACTTAATCCGCCCCTAACCCTAAAGTCTGTCACTATTGCACACTTACCTCACCCGCACCCTACCCTAATGTCCTCACCATCACACACTTACCTTACCAACACCCTGACCCTAATGTCCATCCCTATCTCACACTTACCTTAACATGTCAATGTTCTCAGCATTGGGATTCTCAACTGAAAGTCAGAGAAATAAAGCAAGCTCTTTAATATTTACTTTCTTTAATATTTAAAGAACAGGAAAAAACACAGTGATCTTGTAACATGCAAAATAAATTTTGACCGCACTGTATTTTAATCCGTCTGTTGAAACTTTAGAATGTGGATTACATTGCAAATGTCAAGCAGATTATCCTAGAGTGTCATACCTTGTGTCAGCATATTTAAAAAAATAACAATAAGATGGATTCAGAGAGGGTTAGTGACAGATGCAGAGAATGTCATAAGAAATTCACTGGAAATGAATGAGTTACTCTCTTCAAGAGTAGAAATCTGATTTTTTAAAAGAATATTTCTGTTATCGCTGCACAAAGACACTAGTCACATCAAATAAACTGCAAAGCATGTAACACATGGGACTTACTTTATATAAGAGAGGGTCAGCAGCTTACAGCAATGCCAATTTTTACAACATGAATTGATGTGACACCATAATCGCTATAATGGGAGCTGTGGCAAAATGAATTAACGGTTCATTTCTTGTCCATGAATGATGGTAGAGACTGCCACTGTAGTCAGTTTCAACTGTCCACATTAAATGTGTTTTTAGATTCTGTGGAATTTTCATTGTATATTTTCTGTTGAGGGTAACATTAACACGAAAAAAGAACAAACTGGTAAAATAACTAAAAAGCAAGCAGGCTGTAACTACTCCAAACCACACTATTTATTGTGAGCGCTTTCATCAAAGACAATACTCCAACTTCATCAGACAAAAGAAAAGACAACAATTAGCCACTTTATATACTTACAAATGGAAGCAATTAAACCAATCACAAATTAACCATTAGTAAATTACATTCATTAATTCATGAAGGGTTGTGAAAACATCTAACTCCATTGTGGCAACAGTAAACAATTTAACTAATACAAGATATCTTCTCCATTTACAATATGTATACTTAAAACCATATACAAAACCTATTAGAAACCTATACATAAATACATGCATATAATAAAAATATATATGTTAAAGATCAAAAATTAACACAGTATAATATAATTTCTGCTAAAATACTAGGGGAGCTAAATGCATAGTTGATACAAGTGTGGGTAATTACAAAGTAAAAATTAAAACTTGAATGATTTTTACTTAATTATTCCTTCATTTAAAAATGCAACTTATATATATATATATATATATATATATATATATATATATATATATATATGTGTGTGTGTGTGTGTGTGTGTGTGTGTGAATAAAAGACCAAAAAACATGGTCCAGTAACAAATATATATAAATGCAACTTTATGGTAAATATGAGACTGACTGTAGGTAGGCAAACAAAGGCCAGTGCGACACTTATTGTAGAAAGGCATTCAAAATATAATTAAACACTTAGAAAAATGTAAGTGCTGGTGCACAAGCTATAGGTACTACCTAGCAAGTAATAAAGCAAAGCAGATCCACAACCTGGAAGCTGGCTCTGGAAGCCCAGAATAAAAAGTTAATGAAATGCTGGTATTCCTTCTTCCACAAGGCAGAAAATAAAAGGCTGCAAATTACATAAAACTTTCTTGCTTTAATAACAAACAACAATCTCCTCAAGAGCTTTCAGTCAGCCTGGTGCTGAGCTTTTTCAAGATACAATAAAATCAAGCTGGTTGTTCTTTATATCCATAGTCAAAACTTGACCAATAATTCAATTAGTAAAAGAGAAGGTCTAATTAACCCTTCAAATTACTTGCTGGTACAAAACCTGCTTGCAGGCAAACCTTTACTAAGCACAACTCACTGCAATGTCCAACAAAGTATATGCATAAACTTAATAATCAATTGTTGGTGTACGCACAGATTGCCATAAAAATATACAGTGTTAAAAATATGCAATATTAAAACTATGCAATGTTAAAACAATATTCAAAAGCCAATACTATACACATGCTAGTATGTTAAAAATATTAAAATGTGCTGTTTATTCAGCAAAATTTTATTTCTATATGTAAACCCTGAAAACACTGGAAAACCGAAAATTCATAATTTAGCCTTCCTTAACCTCAGGACGCTGCTAATGCTGCAAGCGTCATTGAGCCCTGGTCGCCTTCCTGCATCTAGTCTTAGCTGCCATAATAACTCTTTATATTCTAAAAGGGACCCCCAGTCCCCCCCCCCTTTCATCCAACCTTAGCTGTTCTAAAATAATGAATTTAATTTCCATGTTAGGACAAAAAAGGGAATGTCTATAAAAAGCATTAGTTTCCTTTTTCTTAATTATATCGTACTGATGCTCATAAATACGTCTTCTGAGGGTTCTTTCAGTCTTTCCTATGTAGAAACTTTTACATCTAGTACATAAACCTAAATAAACAATACATTTGGCATTGCAATTATAATGGCCCCTTGGTTGATATAGGAATTTTCTTGATGGTAAATATAACCTGTGTCCATTGAATATAGCCGGGCATTGCTTGCACATTTCACATTTGCATGTGCCTTCTTTTTTATTGTCACTACTTGCCATTTATTTGTTTTGATTCATCTCTAGCATTTCCTTTATATTGGTACCCTTACGTCTAATGAATCTAGGAAACTCTGGAATCATATTACCCAACCTATCGTCCAGTCTTAGGATCGGCCAGTATTTCTTTACACTGTTTTCCACAACCTCATAATCAATACTAAAAGTATGGATGTATCCTTTTTGTTCCTTATTCTGCAGGCTACTGCCCACTTGGCATATTGATGTGCCCGTAGTGTCTAGGAGAGGTGGATATTTTGTTTCCCTGCACCTAATAATTTCTGTCGCTAGCTCTTCAACAAGAAGGCTTGGATACCCTCTTTCAAAGAATCTTTCTTTTAGGAAACTAATTTCCTCCATAAACACCTGCTTTGTGTTGCACATTCTGGAGGCACGGATAAATTGCCCCTTGACTATGCCTCTTTTTTGATATTCAGGGTGGTTACTTTTAAAATACAAAAAAGCATTTGAATAGGTGGGCTTCCTAAACACACTTGATATGAACCTATTGTTAACTTTATCTTTAATCAAGTGCACATCCAAGTAATTCAAGCTGTCAAAACTCAATGAGTGTGTAAAGGTTAGAAAAGAAGTAGTGCTGTTAATGTAATGAAGAAATTCCTCCATATTTGCCCTAGTACCACTCCATACAAGACAAATGTCGTCAAGAAATCTGACATAATGCTTGATGTACTGTGCCCACTCTGTGCCAAAAATGTATGTGTTTTCCCATTTATGCAACACTATGTTTGCATAAACTGTGGCACAGGCCGCCCCCATTGCAACACCTGATTTTTGCCTGTAGAAATGACTGTTGAAACAAATGAAATTATTTTCCAGGATTAGTTCCATTAACTCCACCAACAAGTTTGTGGTGTTGGAAGTAAGTTTCGCCTCTTTAACTAAAACATCACTAAACCATTTCAGTCCTGTAGAATGAGGTATACTGGGGAACAGTTGAACAATGTCTATAGTTACCAGCAATAGATCTGGATGGTATGCTAGGGATTGCAGACCCCTAAGAAAATCCCAAGAATCCCTGCAGATGTACTTCAAAGAAGCAGCAAATTGCTTCAAAGTGTGGTCTATAAATTTCCCAATCGGTTCTGTTATACCTCCTTGCCCAGATACTATAGATCTGAAGTGAAGGGGGTCAAGACCTTTGTGTGTTTTCGGGATGCCAAATGTTACAGGAATTCTCGGCTTGGCAACAATTAAAAAATTATACAATTTTTCATTAAAAACCCCTTGCAAAAGATGGTCATATAAAATGAAAGAAATTCTTGAGTATGCCATATGTAACTCATTACTGGACACCTGTTCATACTGCTCCGGGTCCTGCAACATCCGTTCAATGTACTGAATATAGTCTGAATTGTACATCAGGACTAACCCCCCCCCCCTATCTGTTTTCATAGCCCTACAGTTATTACTTTTGAGATCCTTGATTAAATTCATCTCATTCCTACTGATATTATGGGGGTCATTTCTTTGCTTATTATTGTTAATCATCCTGATGTCTTTTTCCATCATTTCTTCAAATATTTTGACTGTACTCCTACGTGAAAGCTCCATACTTACAGGAAGTTCCCCTTTAAAATAAAGCATTAGGTTCAGTTGCCTACTAAACATTTTTAAATCTATCAACTCCTGTTCCATCCTGTTAGAGAATGCTGGCACAAAATACAGTCCCTTGGTGAATAAATCAAAATGTTCTGTTCCCAAACTAATGCTGGTATAATTGTAAATCGAAAAATTGTTTTCTGTTACCACTGTAACCTTATTTGAAACATTCAAGCTGGCCACAGCATTAGTCATGTGTGGATAGCTCGAAATAGCCTGCATGTCCTGGTCTACTTGTTCCCCCACCCCTGAAAAAATCCGCCCCCCCCCCCCGTTTGGGGGAAAGTGAAAATCCTGGTGTAAGGAACCTCTATCCTTCTCTGCAAACCTTTGGTTGTATCTTGGTGTCTCATTAGGCATTTCTGTTCTGTAACCTCTATTAAAATTTCCCTGTGCACCACTATTAATGTTGTTATACTGCTTAGCTTTAAATGGCAGTGGGTAGGCCACCTCTTCATTGTATTCCTTTAAGTCCCTCTCTAATTTGTGTATTTTACGGTTAAGAATTCTCAAACAGTGTTGGTCAACTTCCTTAAAAATATTATCATAACTTCGTTTAACAGAAACAAATCTTTCATTGTTAATTAAACTGTTGTTCAAAGCCTTTAAATCATTTAATAAGACTTCTGCTTTTGTTTCATATTCTTCAACCATAACCTCTAACATTTCTATACCAGCACGATTAAATACACCACACAATTTCTTGTAATAATTAGAGTCCTTTTGCACATTGTTGGGAAATTTAAAGCACCTCAGTCCCTTTGGTATTCTTCCCACATTGACACACTCCTTAAGATAGTCCATTTCCAACTGGTTTGCTTTAAAAGTATAAAGCTTGTCACGAAGAATGCTAAAATCTTTTTCAATGCCAGCATTAATGTCAGAATTACTGTTTAAATTAGTATTGAAATTGACAGTACCTTCACGAAACCAAAATTGCTGACCAGCCCACGCTCCAAAATCAAAACGCTTCTCCTGCATTTCTGATTCATTAGGCAGGACATTGTTGCCCTTACTGCTATCATTACTGTTTCGTTTTGAACCTGCCTGCTGGTTACAGGTTCCCAGACAAGCACCACTGTCAGTTTGTTCGTTGCATTCATTATGAGCGGAAGTGCGCCTTCTTTTTCGCTCTAAACCCTGCTGCTGGTTACCTGGAAAAACTGCAGGTCTCTCAACACCACTATTGTTGAGCATACTTGTCAACTGGGTTAGCATACCCAGCACTTGATTAAACTCCGCCCTTGTAACCGGTGCACTGTCATCTCGTGGTTTAAGTAACTGAGGAGTGTCAGAGAAAGTACTCTGTGCTCCTTCTTCTGCCATGGATCCGAAACAGTTCACAAACAGAAAACCAAGAACAAGTGAAAAGCACCAATAAAGCAAAGCAGATCCACAACCTGGAAGCTGGCTCTGGAAGCCCAGAATAAAAAGTTAATGAAATGCTGGTATTCCTTCTTCCGCAAGGCAGAAAATGAAAGGCTGCAACTTACATAAAACTTTCTTGCTTTAATAACAAACAACAATCTCCTCAAGTGCTTTCACTCAGCCTGGTGTGTGTGTGTGTGTGTGTGTGTGTGTGTGTGTGTGTGTGTGTGTGTGTGTGTGTGTGTGTGTGTGTGTGTGTGTGAATAAAAGACAAAAAAACATGGTCCAGTAACAAATATATATAAATGCAACTTTATGGTAAATATGAGACTGACTGTAGGTAGGCAAACAAAGGCCAGTGCGACACTTATTGTAGAAAGGCATTCAAAATATAATTAAACACTTAGAAAAATGTAAGTGCTGGTGCACAAGCTATAGGCACTACCTAGCAAGTGCTTTAAGCTTTAAAAGACATTTGATTGATACATATTCGTTAAGGCCAGGAGGTATGTGGGTCAAAGTTAAATTTGCCTTCAATATTGTATGTTCTATCCCTAATACAAAGTTTATTGCCTATCTTAATAAATTTACACTGAGGGCAACTACCACATTTTGCCATACCAAAACTACCCTTACATATTTTTCTCTGTTTCTCCAACAGGAATTTCATATTGGGTCCCCTCCTATATGTGAATCGTGGGGCTGCTTCCAATATTTTATTAAGACCAATGTCTTCCAAAATTATGGTCCAGTTCTTAAGAAGAATGTCCCTAATGTTTTTAGATTCTGTAGAATAGGTAACAAGAAATCTTGTGCCTGTATGAAGTGCTGGGTTCGCCCTCTTCTGAATTGGCTGTTCAAAAGATGTATTATGTATTGCTTCATAGCCTTTGTGTACAATAGGTCTAAAATACCCTGCCAGCCTTTTAGTATTTACATCATGGAAGATGTGTTCAAGAAAACTTAGTGGGTACCCTCCCTTGAGGAACATAGATTTTAACAAATCACATTCTATCATGTAATCATTGTCACTCAAAACCATCCTAGCAGCCCTAACTACCTGTCCCTTGACAATTGCCTTCTTCTGATGGTAAGGATGGCTGCTTGAAAAATGTAAAAACGCATTTGAGTAAGTGGGTTTACAATAGATGGTGATCGCATATCTACTATTCGCCCTATCTTTAAATAGATAAACATCCAAAAAGCAAATGGAATCTATGCCCACTTGGAATGTAAATTCCAGAAACTCTGTTAAAGTGGTGATATCTGTGATAAAGGACTGTATACGGGTAGCCTCACTTTTCCAAATGAAACACGTCATCCTAGTATCTTGTATACCAAACCACATAATCTTTGAACATTGTGTTGTTAAACAAAAAAACTCTCTCCCAATAGGCCATCACGCAGTTGGTAAAACTGCTACCAGAGGGTGAACCCATTGCAATACATGTTTTCTGAAAGAAAAAAAATTGCCCATTAAACCAAAGGAAATTGTTAGACAAGACTATGTCTAGAAGGGTTTCAATGACATAAATTTCTCCACCTTCCATCCCTTTCATGAGCAAAAATTCTCTAACCCACTCAATACCTAACTCTTGTGGTATCATTGTGTAGAGATCTTTAATATCTACCATGAGAAAGATAAAATTCTCATTAAATTCTAAGTTGTTGATGTTCTCGAGGAAACTCCATGAGTCATGGCAGATTAGTGGCTACGTTTTTATATAAGGTTTTAACTTATTGCCTACAAATTTGGCACTTGCATACGTAATAGACCGCCTCCCATCCACTATGGGTCTGAATGGGGGTTATTCAGGTCCTTGTGGAATTTAGGAGAAACAAAAAGTGTTGCTATAATAGGTGCTGGCATTGTCAAATACTGAAGTGTGTCAATGTCTATGCTCCCTTCTAGAAATAAATCATTAACAATGCTATTAATCCTCCTATAAGTGCCATTGACTTCATTAAGGCTGACATGCTCATAAATATCACTGTTTAAATAAACTTCCATTTGAGTTATATATTTGGTTTGGTCCATAAAGACCAGATCTCCGCCCTTGTCAGGCTTCATGACTCTGATGTTACATAAATTTAACAAGTTAATGAAATCTAACTCATCAGAAGAAATATTCTTTTTAACATTCATGCTGTTCAAATTGTTAGATAACATAGCTCTTAGGTCCATCTCACAAACTTTTTCAAAGATAGCCAAAGACTCATGAAGGTGAGGGTTAAATAAGCTAGACACTCTTAAGTTATTAGTGAGTGAAGAATTAACACCCATAAGACATGTCAAGTTAGGTGTGGATACAAATAATTTCAAATCAATGATAGTTTTGACTAAATCGTCCCTTCTGTCAAGTACAAAAGAGAGCCACTTGGCAAACACATTTACCATGTAATTATTAGTGTCAAGAGAAGTAAAATTAAAGATTTTAAAATCTCCTTCCAGACTTACAAGGATTTTTAAATTGACCTGATTCATCTCCTTCACCAATTCTGGCATCTCTTCTGGTGTCCCTGGTTCCTGCTGTTCTGCCATTGATTGTGTCGGTTCCCCCGACACTCCTGAAAACCCTGTTGATTATTCCTATTTGCATTGTTGTTGTTATTTGCAGCCTCTCTTTGCTGGTGGTTATTGGTTTGCTGCTGATTATTCCTATTCTGCTCGCTGTGCTGTACTGAAGGTGTTTGTATGTCCGGTTCAACATTCTCTATGCTGGCAGCAGAATTCAAGTCGTCCACGTCATTGAGTGGGCATTTTTCAAGTGAATCATGAGCATTCACCATAGGTTTAGAGGGTTCCGGGGGTGGGGGATAAGCCAAACCCTTTGAATAATCATTAATGTCTCTTACCATTTTCTTCTTTTTAGTGAATAATCATTAATGTCTTTTACAATTTTCTTCTTTTTAGTCTCAACAGCTTTTGCCAGACTGGAATCTATACTTGTGAAAATCCTGCCATAGTCGAATCTGTACCTTGAAAAGTCCATGTCCCTAGTGAGAGTATGCTCCAACATTTCAAGCTCAGACTTGAGCGACTCGACTTCCAAGGCATAATGTTTAATGAGCATTTTGAGAAATTCTGCACCTTGCTGATCAAATAAGGCGATCAGTTTCTGATGGAACACAGAATTGTTTAGAAGCCCTACTGGATAGCGCCATTGGCGTATCCCTTTGGGCACAATCTTTTTAGAGATGCACTCATGAAAATAGGACACCTCCAACTGTAATTTATGGCATTTATAAAGTTTTTGGCCAAAATCATTGAGGTGTGTTACAATAGAGGCAACAGAATTATCAGTTCATAGGTTCATAGGTAGGTACTAGGCTATTGGCCCTAGGGCCTATATAAGCCTAGCCAAATGGTACCCTGGCTTTTGCCAACCAAGTAAATTATTTTCCTGTGCCCCTGTCAAGCAGAGCAACAGAAGTGACCCCCGGGGTGAATTCCTATCTCCCATCCAATCATCAAGATTTTTCTTGAAGATTGCTAATGAGGAGTATGGGAAGTCTCTGGGACAGGAATCTATCCCTCCAGCATGTTCTTTTTATTGTGGTGACAAGGTTTAGGTCCCTAGAGCATGCAGCTCGGAGGGATTGGGATTTTTTTATGTGGAGCATGTCCAACAGCTCTGGGTTTGATATATATATACATATATATATATATATATATATATATATATATATATATATATATATACACATATATATTCATGTACATAAGTGGCATTTTTAAATGTAGGAAATCATTCAAGTTTTAATTTTTACTTCATAATTACCCACACTTGTATAAACTATGTGTTTAGCTCCCCTAGTATTTTAGCTAAAAGGGTATTATACCTTGTTAATTTTTAATCTTTACTGTATATATTTTTATTATATGCATGTATTTATGTATAGGTTTCTGATATGTTTCGTATATGGTTTTAAGTATACATATTGTAAACGGAGAAGATATCTTGTATTAGTTGAATTGCTTACTGTTGCCACAATGGGGTTAGATGTTTTCATAACCCTGCATGAATTAGTGAATATAATTTACTGATGGTCAATTTGTGATTGGTTTAATGCATCCACTTGTAAGTATATAAAGTGGTTAATTGTTGTTGTTTCTTTTGTCTGATGAAGTTGGAGCATTGTGTCTGATGAAAGCACTCACAATAAATAGTGTGGTTTGCAGTACTTACAGCCTGCTTGCTTTTTTGTTATTGTAACATTAACATGAGTTAGAGACTTCTGATTTTCCTATAAGCATATGCATGCGATGAAAAGAAAACTGATACATTATTAGTGTATTTTAGTCGTACAGTGTTTCATCAGTTGTATCAATAATATTATCTATCCTCATATCACTTACAATCAGCAATGCTGCAAGCAGTAAATCACTGTATCACAACATATGGGAAAGGAATGGCATAAATTGCTATAGCTACCACCAAAAAAAAAAAAAAAAAAAAAAAAAAAAAAAAGACATGCATTTTCATTCCGTTTTTTATGAGAATATATGTGTGTGTGTGTCTGTGTGTGTGTGTGTGTGTGTGTGTGTGTGTGTGTGTGTGTGTGTGTGTGTGTGTGCGTATGCTCGCATTCAAACATGCTTGTGTGCATGCATTTGCATTAATAAAGGCTTCCTACAACAGACGTCTGGCATCTCTGACATGGGTAATGAATGTGCAATTTCCATCTACATATATAAAAGTTATAAATTATTATACAACTGTAACTGAAATCTAGACATTGAATTGAGCAAATGTGTCTCCCAAGAATATTCCACTAAAATACATGCAAATACATAGATTTAAAAAACTGTACAGTATGAAAGACCATTAGTTTTTAGAAAATTAGCAATGGAAACTGCAATGAGTTTAGTATTACTTCCCTGTTTTGTATCAGTAGGAACATAAGTAATTATTGGTATATTATGGGACATAGTTGCCTTTTCTGAATAGTAACAGTGGTATTCACAGTACCAGGGTTTGGATTTATCTAGCAGTAATCTGCAAAGAGCAGTGTTGCTTTGATATGCAAATAAGGCCAGAACAGATTATTCATGCTGACTGAAACGCACAGGCATTTTGATAAACACAACTACCTACAGAAAAAGCATAAAGTACCTGAAGATACGTGTCAAGCAGAGACCAAGTATAAGGATACGATGCTGTATACGTTGGCGTATTACTGCAATCCCTAGAGAAAAATGTAAAATGCATAAAGGAGACTGAATTTACACGAGTCAGTGTAACAGCACTATATTGGTTTAGGATTACACAAGTTAGGTGTCAAATTAATTTGGAAATGTGGACTTGTTAAACTAAGAAAAAATTTAGGCAATATTGCAAATTATTACAAAGCATTTCTAAATGAGGTAAGATTATTAAGTTCACTGCAAGAAATATTTGTTTTATTCATATGATGAGCATATTACAAAAGTGTAAGCTATCATTACTAAATGGGAAATTATTACAGCAGAAGTGGAAATGAGGGAGAAAATTATTTGCTTTGGTGTCTTTTAGAGATTGTTCATACATGGTAGAAATGCAGTGATTTATCTGAAGTGCTGAAGGGACAAGGATATTTTGTTGGCTAAACACGTTGTGTCTTCACTGGGAGATTCCTGAGTGACACTAACATTATTATGATGAGAAGAGTATGGCATGGCCTAATGAAAGGGCGGATGTGTTAAACTGTTTTCTTTACTTAGTTGGACTCTGCATTTGTATATAATGGAGTTTGTGTCATTTAACTTGATGTTATCCGAGGATGGAAGGTGTTATTTAACTGAAGATTATATAAAAAGGTTGTATGACTGCGGCATTTTATTTAGAGGTTCAGCAAAGGAAATAACTAAGCAACTGCAAGTTTGTGGATTGCAAAGTAGATACAATAGGTGCAGCTATGCTTTTTACAATGGATTTGCAGATGGCACAAAACTTTGACTGTGAATAGCAAGTAGGTGAGGGGAATTCTTCATTAGCATATGCTGTTTTATATCATTTCTCATTTATATCTCATTATTGCTTCGTTTGTTTAGCCTCATTCATGTTGACATTTTAACTTAAGTGGCCACTATGAATTGTAACTTCTCCACATACATTTGCTAGGGTTACCACCTGTCCCACTTTGCGAGGGACAGTCCCTTTTTGGGCAGTTGTGTCTTGACCAAAAATATTAAAAATGGCAAATGTCCTGAGATTGTAGGACATAATTATGTCCCATATTTCATGTAATAGTTACATAAAATAGTTATTTCTGTATGTAAAATGCCTAAATGTTACAGGAAACAGAATAAGCAACTAAACTGCTACAAGAATAAGCTTTCATTTAGACAAAAAAGTAAAGTTCTATCCTTTGTACTGACCGTGGGTTTGTGTCAGCCTGTAAAATCTGATGTGTGTCCCAAAAATGTCCCACTTTGGCCATTTGAAAAGGTGGCAACCCTAACATTTGCGGACAGTGTAGATACCTGTCCTAAAATTCATACTCCGCAGATACACTTTCAAGGATCTCATTTCTGTAAATGTTATTTTCTTTAATCTTGCAATGCGCAGTCAAACAGTCAGAGGTTGTTGTGATTATGTTCTTGTGCCCATTTCTGCAGAGTAGCAGGCCTTTGTTTATGGTAGCACTTGTTAATTACCTCCCATTTAGCCTGCACATATGGAGAGAGCAGTAGCTGATATAGGAAAGCATGCTAAATGTATTCAACTTATGTCAGTGACCACACATTCTTCAGATAAAGCACTCAAAAGTCAGCCCGCTTTTCTACAGTAGTATAGTTGGCTATTTGGCAATTATTAATGTATGCTATATAAAACAGTGAATACTGTGGTTTTAATTCTGATCCTGTATTGGCTACATTGAAACATTAATGCATTACTGGCATAACATTGAATGCCAACTAGAGAACAGAAGAGTATGACATGTATGCACATTTTCTCCAGCTAACACTGAATTCACATCCCCTTTTCTAGATTTTTAATTTAATATTGAGACTGATGTGCTTGCTATTTTATTTTTAAATAGGACTGTTGTTGCAGGTTGTTCTAGTTTGAGAATGGTAACTTGAAGTGTTCTGAATGTTTATTTGCATTTTCTATTTGGCTATTTGCTACCTGGGTGCTTTCAAGTGGCATTTTTTTCATTTGGAACTGTTGCAGCTTGCTCTTGTGAGATGAGGATTACTTTCAGTTTTCTCAAATTATTAGGGTTGCCACCTTTTCAAATGGCCAAAGTGGGACATTTTCGGGACACACATCAGATTTTACAGGCTGACACATAGCCACGGTCAGTACAAAGGATAGAACTTAACTTATTTGCCTAAATAAAAGCTTATTCTTGTAGCAGTTTAGTTGCTTATTCTGTTTCTTGTAACATTTAAGTATTTATATACAGAATAACTGTTTTATGCAACTATTACATAAAATATAGGACATAATTATGTCCTACAATCTCAGGACATTTGCCATTTTTAATATTTTTTGTCAGGACACAACTGCCTAAAGAGGGACTGTCCCTCGCAAAGTGGGACAGGTGGTAACCCTACAAATTATTTGCTGTTAGCTTGCTAACAACACAAGTTTTTGTTGGCTATCTGTTTTTGTTTGTGTTGAGTTGCAGCATGTGATGTGCAATTGCACTACGCCACAAGACATAGTAGCCAGTGGCAGTTGTTATCTTTACACTAGTCTAGAAGACCTGCAACTCAATCCAAAAGACACTGCAATTAAGTACAGCAACTGTATTTGTGGTTAATCATTTACTGGATCCCTATTTGATTATCTGTAATGTGCTTGCTAGTTCTTTGACACCGTGCTTACATCCTGCATTGCTAGTTCCTTATCATATCACTTTTAAACTGTAGAACTATGTTCACTTTTCAAGTGGCACCTGTAGCCTATGTCAGCTTTGTGCCAAGCCCTTGGATCAGTTATGAATTACTGCACTCTTCTTTACAGTTAATGGACCCAATGCCCATTTCATGAGCCTTTGTGCCTTATCATACTCAACGCTTTGTACTATGCTAACTAGCTTTTTGGCACCCTTGCCTATACCTGCATTTCTCTCTCTCATTTTACAGGTAAAGTTTGTATTATTACTCACCCCCTCTGAGGTCTTCACTGATAAGTTTTCCACTGCTTGCCTTTCTGGTTTTGATTGGTTTCTTTGCATTGCACCAGGTTCACACCCTTTTTGCCACCCCTCCCCCAACACTAAGTCTGTATTAGGTCCCTGCAGTTTATGGAGCCATCTTTTAAATTACTACTCTCCCCTCAGGATATAAGTGCTCTTCAGCAGTTGAATTCTGCTCGCTGGTAAGCCATTAGACCTCAGGAAATTCTTTAAAGTGTTGTTTTTAGCTAATTATTTGTATCTATACAAATGGTATTCATTTTTCTGATTCTTGACTACTGCTCTGTTTATTCGTTTATTTCACTGGCTTGATTCTACCATTCAGCAAAAGTGTTTTATTGACATTACCACTGCAGCTATGTTGTCTCTGTTGTTATATTGTATAGCTGTCTCCCAACTATGCTGTACTAAAACTACTGTTTTAACTGTAATTTAAATGTAATTGACTTGGTGTTGGTGTTAGAAACAGTGTTTACTGATTTAGCAACTGTGCTGTTCTTAAGTGTTCATTTTACTTTTTCTTGCATGCACAGGATTATTTATTTATTTAGCATTTGTTAACCGGGAAAGTCTGACTTGGAATGAGACAATTTTCAGTGGAGGCCCAGGGAGAAATGCCCCATACGCACACCTTTCTAATGTGGGAGGAAACCGGAGCACCCAGTGAAAATCCATATGAACGCAGGGAGGACATGCACACTCCACACAGATGGTATGCCAGCCGAGATTCAAACTGGAGAACCGATTGCTGTGAGGTGACAACATTAACCGCTGTACCACTGAGCTGTCCATTTGCTGCTAAATATATTGCGCATGATTTGTTAACTGGTTTCCAAACAAAGTTATGGCATTGTGATGTGTTACCTCTTGAACTACACTCAAACTGTTGCAGTAGCATCTGCTATCCTGCTGTATATTGTTTCTCTCCTGCTCTCTCTGCTCTATCCTCAGACCTGTATCATTTAACACTCTCCTATCTCGTCATTGCTCCCTTTAACATATCATTGTCTCATTCTACTAGCTTCACCTTCTCTTTTTCACTCTCTTCACACTCGGGCAACTCTGCAGTCCGCAGCTACCTCCCCACCCATACAGTTTAAGAAGGAATCAATACTGCAAAACTAAAACAAGGACATACCTTTTCAGTCTGAAAAGGAGGGTCAGTCCACCCAGGCATTCTAAATGTATGTGTTATGATAGTGCAGCTTTAATATTAGCATTGTACCTTAGTAGTTCTCAGCATGCTAATAATACTGACTGTTTGAGCCTTGTGCCCCCCCCCCAGCTTGTGCAGTAATCCTAACTGTCTACTAGACAGTATAAACTTAATTCAGATCCTTCCTATTCCCTATGATTAAGTATAACCCTTGAGTACCCCTTTCAGTGCTGTTTGTCTTAATTTTGTATCACTTGAGCCCACTGGTTTATTTGCATCTCTATAGATTCCCCTTCATTGCTAATGTATCGACATACTCTAATCTGTGCACAAACTGGCTACTAATAAACAAGTCACTGTAAAGACACACTCCCACCCTTAATAAAGTTTGCTTTCTCATCTCTCCATCACTTTACAGGTAGAGTTTGTGTTGTTACTCATCCCCTGCTAGGTCTTCACTGATAGTTTTCCACTGCTTGCCTTTCTGGTTTTGACTGGTTTCTGCCCATTCAATTCACCCTGCGGACTCACTCTCCTGCTTTCTCTGCCCTCAGTTCCCTCCCATTCCCAGTGGTTCTACCTTTATACTGCCCAAACTCCTCCCACACCCATTTTATCCAATCAACCCACTTCCCCTCCAGTATTCTAATTGTCTCAAATTTCTTAACCTCTCCCTTACTCAAGACACACTATACTCCCCACCTCCAGTAATCACTAACAAGTATCCCTCTCCCACCCACTTACTTCCTGCTCTCCAGCTATTCTCAACTCTTTCTCATTATTCCCACTGCCCACACTCCTTCCACAGCCCACTAATCTCTACCACCCCATCTCACATTTACTTCTATACATCTCTAATTCTACATCATAGGTAGGTTCATAGGTTCATAGGTAGATACTAGGCTATCTGCCCTAGGGCATTTATAAGCCTCACCAGAGTGTATTTGGCTTCCGCCTCCCTATGAGATTAGCCTACTGTGCCTCTGTAAAGTAGGTCACAGAAGGTACTCTTTTAAGATTAGTTTACTGTGCCTCTGTCTAGCAGGGACACAGAAGAGATCCCAGGGGTGAATTTGCGATTTCCCATCCAAGCGTCCAGATTTCGCTTGAAGAGGGTCAGCGAGGGGCTATGTCTTATAATACAGTACCTAGACTTAGTTTTGTAGCCCAAATCTGTTCACCCTCGCTGCGCTCGGGCTCACTCCGATCCCCTCCCACCGACCACCCAAATCAATCATTTCCTTTATACCTATCCACTACTTCCACCCACCATCATCCTCCTCCCCTTCCTGTATCCACACTACCTCCCACTCCCTAAACTTACCTTCTCTAGTCTTTATCACAGATTAAATTTCACCTTCCACCAACTTTGATACTTATCATCCCATTTCTATCCACTAACCTCCCAAACTCTCACCTCAGTCAAATTCATCACATAGAATTATAATAACCCAATTCACCACATAGAATTATAATCACCCAACTACAAAACCTTTTCCCCTCTTCAAAGATGATGGCCTCAATACTCTCTATCCTACTCCTTCCTCCATTACTCCTCCTACATACTATCACATCTCTTCCCACACTTTTAACCCCCATCTAAAATGTCCCCACCAACCTTCACTCGTACACCCCTCCTACCCTCAGCTACCCATATCTATCTCTGCATCTGTCCTTTCAATAATTATACTATTCCTAAAATAAAAATTCCTCCCTTCTATCTTCTTACATCTAAGAACAAGGCAAAATACCTTAACAACTACCTAGTAAAATGAAACCCTACCATCTCCCAAGGACCTTGCTCCTATCTGGAGACATTCATCCAAACCCTGGTCCTACAACTACCCCCACCATCTTACAAAACACCTCTCCTAATACTAGCCAATCATCCACATCAAATAAACAAAATTCTTTCTATTCTATCAATACACAAAGTATCCTTAACAAACAAAGCCAGTTTGATGCATGGGTATCTCATCATACCCCTGGCATCATCTCGGTAACTGAAACTTGGCTTAAACCCCAAATTAAGGACATTCTCCCCCTCTGGTTATAATATACATCGCCAAGACCGCTTAAAAAAAGGGGGGGTGTTTCCATAGTTTACTTCAATAACCTCACTCTCTCCCATCCTAACCAATCTGTTCCCTCCTTTTCACCTGCAGAAATACCGACAGCAAACCTTAAACTTAATGACCATACTATCATAGCAGTAGTAGCCATATATATCCCACCAGGTGACAACATTCCCCTACTAGAAAAATATACTTTCATATCTCACCCAAAACTTCCCTAATGAAACATCCTTCTTGGAGACATAAACATTAATTGGCTGAATCTCTGCAAACCAAACTCTCCCCATCACATAAATCTCTATGGCTTTACACAGCTAATCTCTCAACCTACCCATACTAATAACTCTCAATCTCCAAGCTCCCTGATAGACTGGATACTTGTTTCTAATCCCAGTAAATACCATAATCCAGAAACACTACCAGACTGTGATCACTCACCTATAAAAGGGCTCAGATATACCACCCATCTCTCTAAAACCACACCGGCTAATCACCTGCCGCAACTTTCCAAATTTAACCCAGACACATTTAATACCCTTCTCTCTAAAATTAACTGGAACTACCTTAAACAGCTCCCATTAGGTGATGTAGTAAAAGCCTTCAACTCTACTTTCATTGGCATTTTAAATGCTCTAGCTCCACCCAGAAAAGTAAGGACAAAAGCTAAAATCTCACCCTGGTTATCTAAACACACCCATACCTTTATGAAAAACCAGAGACAGGACTTGGAAAATATGGGTACACTCCAAACTTCCAGCTGACTTGCAAAGGTACAAAGAACTTAGAAATCAAACAAAAAAACTCATCAAAATAGACAAAAAAGATTTCTATTATAATCCCCCTACAACATTAAAATCTGAGCCAAAGAAATTCTGGAATGCTATAAACCAGATACTACATCCTGGCAACCAACCTCACCAAACCCATGTCCTGACAAGTCACTTGAAGAGACTGCCAATAGATTCAACACCTATTGCATTGAATCTGCTTCCAAACTGTTTAACCCCAACCCTCAAACAGCAATACTTATAACCTCCTTGAACCCCCCAACTTCTAACACTGAAAACTCCTTTACTTTAAAGCCTGTTTCCACTAACTACATCAAAACTCACTCTCTAAGCTCAAACCATGCTCTGTATCTGTAGATAATATCCCTTCATATTTTCTCCAAACTGCTGCACACTCCCTTGCTATACCTGTATCTATCCTAATAAAATCGCTCCATCTCTGAATCTAAAGTTCCATCTCTCTCTGGAAACAGATCTCTAACTTCAGACCAATCGCTATCCTCCCTCCTCAATCAAAAAAGTCCTTGAGAAATGCATACATAAGCAAGTTATGCATTATTTCATTCAGGGAAAACTGCTCACTCCTACACAGCATAGTTTCTGTCCTAAGCATAGCACCACCACAGCTCTACTATCCTTCAACACTATCTCTCTTGCCAAAGATGATCATAAACTCATATATTGCCTTTTCCTTGACCTACCAAAGGCTTTTGACACTGGCTCTCACTCTCTGCTACATAACAAACTCATAGACCTTAACTTCTCCTCTGGCACTACTGCTTGGTTCTCAAGCTATCTCACCGATGTGTTGAGTCCCATGTCACAGACTGCTGCCTATCTAGCCCCCTTGCAGTAAGAACACAGGTGTCCCCCAAGGATCCACACTTGGACCACTACTTTTTAATATCTTCACCAATTCACTTCACTCCTCTTGTCCTCAGTCTATCATTGTCCAATATGCAGATGACTCTACAGTCATCACTATTGCTAACTCACCCTCTGAACTCCTAACTACTACCCAGACATCCTTTAACTCAGTAGAGACATGGCTCACAAATAACCAGCTCATCCTCAACTCCCAAAAAACAAAATTGCTACTCTTTCTTCCTAAATCTGTTAACCACAGCAAGCCTTCCTTCTCCATAACATCCCTAAACAATACCCCTATAGAAGTCAAATCTAGCACAAAACTACTTGGCATTACCATCATTGATCAACTAAATTGATAATACACATTAACTATTGCATCAGAAAAACCCATCAGAAACTAGGTCTTCTGTACAGGAATAAATTCCTCACCCCTGAAGCTAGGGTTACTCTCACGCCTACCCTCTACCTTGCTTAACTTACTGTTCACAAATACTCGCTAATCTGAACTCCTCCCTACTCATCAAACTAGAATCGAAATATCACAAGATAGCTAGATTTGCAGCTCAACAAACATATAAATTCCACCACTGTCTCTCCCTAAAATACCTGAACTGGCTTGAACCTCCACACCTTTCTCCAGTCTCAGCTCCAAATCATACACACCATTCTATATCAGCCTACATTCAGCCCAGCACTCTCATCTCCCTCTATTCCCCTATCAGACATCTCCGAAGCACAAACCAAGACCTACTAACTGTTTAAAAAACCAAAATCAAAGACAGAGTGCACCCTATAAAGCTACCACCCCTCTATTGCATGGAACAAACTCCCACTAGAAATCAAGAACCTCACATACCCCAAACAATTTAAGCTAGCCACAAAGACTACTTTAAAAAACACTGGACCTGCCACTGCCTGCTCCCTCCTTGACCATAACCAACTAACCTAATACTGTTTATCTAATACATTCCCATTCCTTCCATGCAACTCTCAAAACTTTTCCTTTAATGTACTTATTGTACTATAGATTAGCCAATTATTTGAAACTACAATCATTTGTGCTTCTTATGCTTCATTTGTTACCATATTTTTGTTTTTGTATTGTATAATTCTGGCAACTATTGTATGTTGATTTGTAACTATAGTAATTTTTGTATGTTCTGGAGCTTTTCTCTCCCGGGCCTCCGCTGAAAAAGGGCTTCAGCTCAATCGGACACTCCTGGTCGACAAATGTAAAATAAAATAAATAAATAAAATAAAATGTGGCACAGGAAGATGCTCTGAAACATTCTATAGAATGCCCGCAGGAAATGGAGAACAAAGAATTTGCCCTCAGTTTAGAAGAAAATTATGTAAGAGAAGAGTTGCTTGATTTAATAGAGATGGACAGACATATTAAGATCAATGAAAGAAAGACTACAGGAAGTAAATAAAACACAAAAAGTTAGAAGTTTGATTAAACAAATGAACACAGTAATTAGGAAAGTTCATACAGATTCATAAGGTATAACAAAAGTAAATATGATATACAACTGTCCAACTAAATTAATAACAGATGAAGTCTTACCACAAAAACACAGTAAGGAAAGGAAGGGGAAAATCAAATGCCATCATGGAAGTATCAAACAGAAAATTATAAAGCAATTAAGACAAGAAGGGTCACTGTTAGAGAAGTACAGAAGAGGGAACAGATCAACCAAAATACACAAAGATAACATGATAAAAGCAATGTAGAGTATCACAACAGATCAGGTCTATCGTGCACCATCACAAATAATAAACTAAAAATATCACCACAGGCAGAAAAACTTAGAAGACATGCAGAAAACATGCAGATAAAATATTAAACGCACAAAATAAAACAATTTATTAATGACACAAAAAGGTTTTATAGAGAAATGGGAAACAATGCAAAAGGAATTGAAACACCACCAAAAAAGAAGAAATAAATGCATTTCAGAAAATATCTATGAAGATCCTGTGGGACATAAAGACGATAAATGGACAGAAAAAGTAAAAGAAAGAATAAGAAGTTCAAATGTAGAAGATATGAAATGGGATGAAGTAATGGCCAGAGAGACTGAAACAAAGTTAAGAAAAGCTCCTTACTGGAAAACCCCAGGGCTACATGCAGTAATTCTGGCTAAAAGTATTAACATCTTTGCGTGAAGATTTATCCATGAGTAAGGACTATTTATATGCATACCCCAAACAGACATCAACCTGGTTAACAACAGGAAAAAACAATACGAACCTGCAAGATGATATAAGAATGTCACCTGGTCTTGATAAATGTGCAAAAGCAATCTTTAAAGCAGGAAAGCTGCAGCACCAAGACAGCATCAGTTTGGGACAGGAATGTGATATAAAATAACTTGACCAAGGGGGAGTGTATAAATATTTGGGAACGGATGAAGGATCAACAATAAAAACATGAGCAAATGCAAACAAAACTTAGTAAGCAATATTTTAGAAGACTAAAATTAGCACTGAAAACAGCACTGACATCTAGGAACAAAGTCCAAGCAATAAACCAATTTCCTCTTCCTGTCCTAACTTACAGTTTTGGAGTGACTGACTGGCCCCAAAAGGTGTTGGATCAGTTGAACAGGAAAACAAGAAGGATGCTTCATGCTTATCAAATGATTTATAAAAATCAGTGTATACCAAGATTATACATTCCCCTTTCCGAAGAAGGTATGGACCTCCTCAAAATTGATTACATGTATAGATCTTGGTCATAGAACTGCATACATATCTGCCGAATTCACAAGACAAACGTAGTGAAAGTTTTAAAACAGGAGGAGAATAAGTCTAAAATGGCTTCCCTGGTTAGTTTAGCAGAAGGTGTCAAGCAGGAATGGAAATCAAACCAGAAGTAGATAAAAATCAGACAGCAACTGAATGTACCAAAAAACAAAAAATACAAGGTGAATTATCAAATGGAAGGCAAGAAATATGGAAAATGCATAAATATAGCTGCAAGTATAGAAAACTCTTGGAACAACCTCATGTTGATCAGGATTGAACGCAGGCATGGTTAAGGAGAGCTGTATTTAAACCAAAAGACAAAAGGGTGGACTATGTACACATTGGTTTACAAAATCCAGTAAACATGCAAGAGAAAGAGATAAATGTAGATTTTGTAAAACAGAACTGGAAATAATCGCACAGCTTGTTTATGGTTGTGACATATTAATATATTGAAAGGCATATGTGGCAAGACTGTTGCATTTGGGATTGATGCTCCCTCTCGCCACCTGTGTTCTCACTTCAGCCTTCCTCATATCCCTCCTTTGCCTCCATCTATACCTTACTATCCTCCCTGACTCCTCACACTCTTTACCACTACATATAACTTCTTCCTCTCAAACAATCGCTGCTCACTCCTTCTTCTCCATATCTCATGAACTATACCCTCTAAATACAACTCTCTTCTATAAATGTAAGCAATAGTAGACCTTTCCTCAGCTACACTCCTAACCTACCCTCCCCATTGAAACTGATCACCTATTTTTACATCCAGTCTCTCTCTATTTCTGGTGACATCCATCCCAATCCTGTTCCCACTGTCTCCATCTACATCTGCTCCTGTACATCACCACAATCATCCTCCCCCAAAACCATCCACCTAGCTACAATCAATACCCAAAGTATTTGTAATAAAATACCCAACTTACACACCTGGCTGTCACATATCCAGCCCAACATAGTGACTGTCTCAGAAACCTGGCTCAAACCTCATATGAAAGATACTGAAATTCTTCCCCCTGACTGCCAAATCATACAGAATGACAGGCCTAACAAGAAAGGAGGAGGGATAGCCATAATTTACCCATCTTCTCTAACAGTCATTCCATACACTAATTCCATTCCTAAATTCTCTCCTGCTGAACTATCCATAGCCTTCCTAAAACACAAGAAACATAAATCTTTATGTATAGCTGCCATCTACATTCCCCCCAGTGATAACATCCCCATACTTGAAGACATTCTCTCATGGTTCTCTTCCAACATCAAAAGGGAAACATTCATCCTTGGTGATGTAAAAATCAACTGGGCCACTATCTCCTCACAATCTTTGAGCCAAACAATTAACAAGCAATTGTTTAAACTGCTCAACTAAGTAATTCATTCATAATTATGCAAATTAAGATGTAATTGGATCTAGTGCTGGTGTGAGCATGCATGACTATAATCAGCATTTCAGCACAGCACTGCAAATCGACATATTAAGTGTGAAACATAAGCTGTGGTGGTGCAGTAGCTTGTATAAACTCCACTTACTGTTTGCAATATGTAACTGAAGTATTTTAACAGCAGCTGTTAAAGGCAATGTAGACACATCAGAAATAAATGAGTTTAGACAAATTATTAAATAACTGGAAGAAAAACAATTATATCCATGCACTTAGCAGGCTCCTGATAGAATGTATTAAATTCCAGGCAAAGGAAAATGAAAACTTGATGCCCCTATTGTGAAAGGAAATTGAAAGGAACAAAGTGAAACTAGTAAGGAGAGGCAGGGATATAGGCAGGAGTTAAAGGAAGGTAGATGTCCCCCAAATGAGACATATACATGAGAAGCAGAAGGATAGTAGCCAGTCTTTTGATATCTGACTAAAGATGACAAAATCTTACCCATTCAGATAGATTAGCTGTAGATCACAAAATATTACCAGATTCTCCATGGGGAAAATTCAAAGTAAGCAGATTATGTTGTTATTAATATATTGTGGACAGTGTTCTGGCTAGCAAATGACTGTAAGCACATACAAGGAATGCTAGCTTGGAGCAGTTTATCCTGAGCTATGGACAGGCTCATGTCTGGCTTTTTTTTGGATGTTAAGTCCTAGAAGAGCTGCCACATGGTTTCTTGACTCTGTGCTTTACTTGTGATGCAGACTGTTATGTGCGATTTTAACCAAACAACATGCAACTTGTTAAGATATAAAAATATGTTAAAATATAACATAGGTTATGCACTTTTATACAGTATTTTTTGTCTTAAGCTGGTTGTCAGTTTTAATATGAAGTATGAAGAATCAGGCACATAGAACCTTGCTAGTTTGACTTACTTTTTGCACTGTTTTTGTTGTTTTGTCCCTGCATCCTGTCAGTCATTAGTTCCATCCTATCCAATCAGTCCATTTGTTCCACATCTCCCAGGTGAGGGCTGAGATTGGACGGTATCATTTATGTATCTAGCTCAAGATTTTTTTCTCTTCATCATTCCTATCTACTGTGCACACTAAATGAAGCACCAAGGATGGCCATGCAACTGTGGAGAAAAAAACCTTCACTTCCACTAATGGCATTCACCCCATTTAGCCATGGTCCTCCTCCAAAGTATGGGTGGTGGTTTCATAGTGTCCACTACCAAAAGAACCTGAGTGTATGCAGCCCTTCCCATCATAATACATTGCTCACATCCCAAGAAACAGAAGTGTTCACCCCTGCAATAGAACCATGACCTAAACCCTAAACTAATGTATGGATTTATTTATTTCCAGTCAGTATGAATGGATTTAAACCCTTGACTAAGTTGCAGGATTTAGACTCTAGCAGACATATGGATTTTACCACAACAGATTTTTTATAGCTAAAGCTAGATCAGAGCAAGACTTTACACCAAGAGTTCCAGGATTTAGAAGGAGAAACCCAGACCAATGTAACACCTGCCTTTCAACTGAATGCCTGCAGGTTCTGCTTTTGCTTAAGTATATACTCTTGTTGCAGTGATTGCCTTTCAAAATTCTGCTTCAGTAATTAGTTTGGTCATTACTCTTTAAATTTTCTCTATTCCAGCCATTAAGACTTTTGTAGAGAAAGTCTGCTTAAAAGAGGACATTGTTAATCTCCCACCAGTATTGGGTGTTGTGGCTGAGTTTCTTAATTATCTCCTTGGCTGTAAGCTTTGTAAGATCCTGTGAATCTATTAGGGAAGAAACTGATAAATCTGGTACTACTCTTTCTATACTGTAATGGAGAGAAAATAATATGTGAGTATTTATTAACTTGATTAAAATGGACAATCATAAAGGATCAAAGCTCACTTACACACAGTAGTTTAAGCATTAATCAAAATATCTCCACAGTGGGTAGCTAGGCATATACCAAAAGGAATGCCACAAAAATTAAGATAAATTATAATGCCATTGCGTATATCTTAGATCTGTCTATATTGTAAAAGGCAACATTTTAGACATATTAATAAAATGCCTTATATACACGGTAAAGTTTTACTGCTCCTTAACATGAAAATAAATAACCTATTAACTGTAAGCTACATGTGTAACTAGGTATAAATCACTGTAACTGGACGTGAATGGGATTCTAGAGGAGCAATCAATGCATGGTATTCAGGGTACAACAGCACTAATCTCTTTATGAAACACTGTGTCCAAAACACACAGCCCAGACTAATCATACCAGCTAGGGAATCTTGTTACTAAAAGTAAATATACAGTGTGTGTGTGTGTGTGGGGGGGCAGATAGAACAAGTCAACTGTACCAGTTAAATAATACACATATTAAACACAAAATTTGTGTAACAAGCAAACAATTATTATGGTAAGTGGGGTAAGATTTGTAGGCTGCTAAGATCAGTAGATTGTTCAATATGTTAGAAGATGCACACTCTGGAAGTGAGATTGAAGTTACTTATTAATGTCATATTCTGACTCCCCTTACGTTTCTCCTTTTGCTACTTTGTTAGTGGTATTGTCCCATCAGGAGAACTCACTTATCTTGTTTTTATTCTTTTTAATCAAATTATCTGCAAGTTTACTCATACATACCTTCACGTTACTGACCACAGAAAAAAGGCATAATTTTTAAAATGAAAGCTGACTTCACATCTACTTTTCTTTCAGTTTTGCCATTAACTGTAACATTGGTACTATAATGGCTTTTAGTGCTTTCTGTCGTTCATTAGCATATGTTCATATTTTTTCATCTGCTCTCGTGCCTGTACTAAAGACTTATGGCCATAAATATCAGTTTCCAAGTGGCTGCATGTGATCCATTTTTCCTGAGTTCTCCTATTGTTTATGGCTATGTTTAAACACTTTCTAAGGGTCATTTTGATTCTAATTGGCCTTGTTAGTTGGTATTTAAGTTGACATTCCATTCCATCAAATTAATTCCATTTACTTTCAAACCTATTTTTCCTACCTGCCATATTAATGGTCATCTGCTAATGGACCTTGATCCCCAAGAAGATTGTTTTGTTTAAAAGAAATGTTACTTTTGGAGAAAACAAAAATATTATTGCTTTCACTGGTGGATTAGTTACTTACAATTAGTGAAAAAAAGAAATAATGGGGATGTTCCTGTCACAGCAATGGGGCATGGATCAATTGATTCTAAACCACTGCATATTATAGAAAAAGAAGAAGTTTGCACTTTGGAGATGTCTTAATAATAAAAGTTTTGTCTTTCATAAAAGAAATAAAAATAAATAAATTTATAAATAACTTTTGACAGCTTGGTTAAGCATCTTTGATTCAAAATTACTAAGTAAAGCTGTTTCATGAGAGGAATTGTGTTTTTTCAGGTGAGGTCTTAGCTCAATTGAATTTACTTACTAATGGCATAGCCTTGGCTTTACAATAAAACTTGGGTGGCTGAGGAAGACAAAGTGTCACACTTGAAATTCTTTGTTTTTAAGTGCAGCTGATTATACTCAAGTTCTGTTCTGACAAGTAGGGCTCATTAAAATGGCACACATCATTCCCGTTTTGAGTCTTTTGACCCCAAACAACCTTTCTAATATGTTCTACCATCTTCATACCATTACAAAACTGTAAAGAAGAAGCTCTACCATCAGCTTAGATTTCCAATTATTATTTTATGATGTATGGGATAGAAGCGGAGTGTAATTCAGTTTTCTTTCGATTCATCTTTCACTTAATTCCCTACCAACTTAATAGCATTTGTTATAATTCTCCTTTCTTGTCAGGTTTCACATCAACAGTGAGTATATAAAGGGTGTGAGTGGTAGGTAAGAGAATGAAGACTGAACCCCTACATCAAAATGTTTATACCGGTTGCTTATAATATTAGTACGGAATTTTATTTTGGCTTAGAAATAACATTTTTAAGAGTTAAGACATTTGTCATTTATAGAAAAGTGCTTGTAAGGAAATAACTTCAGTGGAAACCCTTGTGTAAACTGTTTATTCCATCCTGAAGAACTGATGATCACTATTTAAATCTTAGCAGCAGGAAAAATATTTGTTTTATGTTTTTCAACCAGTAAGAATATACCATTTATATTCTGTAACACAAGTCATCTTTGGAAATGCAGTGTATAAAAGAATCCTGTTGAATGATGACTTCTTTCAATGCAGTGCACATCTTTGCTTTTTAAAAGACATTGAGGATATCTCTAGGGAGAAATACTGACTGGCACATATAAGTACACCTGCTCGTAGGGAAAGCCTCATAAGACAATAACAGTCTGACTGAAAATGTTTTTACAACTGCACACTACTGAAGGATTTACCAAGTCATTACTTCCATACTGTATGCATAAACACTGCCCAGGAAATAAAACTATGCTTTACAGGGGAGTTTATTAAATAAATTATATCAGCTGCCATTGTAAAGACTGCTGCAAGACTGATAAGTGTCAGAGTATGCACAGCACAGTGTGCCCTCTTTTTAAAGAAACTATACTAGACTTAAATTAATACAATGGAACAGTCATCATAGTTTATGGCTATAATTTATTAAATGCCTTTCTTTTCTAGAGGATGATGTACAGTTTCAAAAATTGTGGCAATACACCTACTGACAATATTTTATTTACTTTGCAAAGCACTGACAGACACAGTGCCAGTCTTTGTTTTCCATAGAAAATCATTTCAGGTTTGATTTGTGAGTGCTGGCTATGATTCCCTTCTTTTGGGAGATTTCCCTTTTCTTTGAATTGGTGTGGCCATGAAGTTGGTATAAACATATAAATATATATATATATATATATATATATATATATATATATATATATATATATATATATATATATATATTTGGGGGATGTGGGGGGAGGTAACAACCATATAAAAAACACTTACACTTTAGTTCAGTATTTCTGATGCATAGGGTTTTGCCTTCTGTCATTTAATAGTAGAATTGCTATGCACATGCCTTGGTAATTCTGAACTGGGAATAAAATAGGCACAATTATAGATTACATTACATATTTTACCTTGGGTACAAAATAATAGGTGGTTTATATCTAAAAAAGTCCATAATGTAGAACACCTGGACATGTATGCCTTTTTAACAAATATGTTCAGCAGTTACATGTAATGTGTGATAATTATCATATTCCTCCATTCATGATCCAATCAAATTCAGTTTAATTTATACTTCTTAAATGTATGAAAATGTTTTATATATGTAATATTCAGGATAATAGAAAAATAAACCCATCTTAACAGTCATTTTTTTTCTTTAAAGTGTGTCATTACATTCTTTACAAACATTTATATTAAAAAATTATGTACCAGAAATAAGCACTGATTTTCCTCATAACAGCTTTTTTCAGTCTGTTTGTAATGTCATACATTGAGATTGTTCATTTCTGCCAAATTATTAGTTTTAGTATTTCATATTCTTTGATATGTACATCTCAGAAAGTATTTCAAATACATGCATAAAATGCTTCTACTTTACACTCATAATAATGATGATTTGGGTTCTAAGTAATGACAAAAATTTCAGGAAAAACAAAATCCACTCAAGTAAAGAAAAAAAAAATGAATTCAGAGTGGATTCTGCGTCGAGCATTTGTTTGGATACCAAAAGCCTTCCATTACCCCATCCGGGGGATGTTATCCACTACATTCCATACATTACTATGATCAGCTCTACAGTTAATCTTCTTTGATAAAAGAGGTTCATCCTTTACAGTGTTATTCCCCTAAAAGATTGATTTTCCCTTTCAATGAACAGTATAGATTCAGTGATGGTGGACCTTTTGGTTTGGCATGTCAAAAGCTCCTGGCACAAAATAATTCAGTGCACTTCACATGAGCAATGAAATTAATGTAAAAGCAGTGTCTTTGGTAACTCGAGCATTGGTGATCGCCGGTGTGTCCCCCAAAACATCATGGCATGAGTCACCTTTACCACACATGTCATAGGTTCGCCATCGCTGGATAGATTGTACTAAAACTATTCCAACAAATGAAATTACAGAAATAGAAAAGAATCTCTCTCATGCACACACACACACACACACACACACACACACACACACACACACACACACACACACACACACATTCAAAAATACTTTCATATATTTTGTTTATATTGGGGGCTTTTTTCTGAAATGAATGCAATAAAAAACATTAGACAAGTGAGTCCTTCAACATGTGGGCACTTTCTTAAACTTTGTTAAGAAACACAACTAAGCAATGTCATAGGAGTTTGGCACTATATTGCCTTTTGTTATGCTGACATTTTTGAAAAGTAGCCATGTATTCCTTGAGGAGACCCAGATCTTTTAGAGATTTTCAGTAATTTAGGCCTCAAAGTCTTCAATACCATTTTCCTTTTGGCCCCCTACTAATTTGTGATTACTTCTGTTAACAGACTTCATAAAGTCTTTTAAAGATATAATAGTCTTCTTGTGAGTTTTACTTATATTTATAAAAGGTTCTCATTTTCTCCTTTACTATCAAAAACCTTCATTTATGCCAGCCACTTAGTGCCATATATTTGACCAAATTGCAATACAATCCAACTAAATTTAAGATTATTTATTCATAATAATGTAAGTGGAGATGGCTCTGTGGTAGAGCAGTTACCACTGTTGCTTTAAAGTCCTCAGCCTTCTAGCTCTGTCCTTCCTGTGTCTGCATGTGTTTTTAACAGGTGGTCTATTTTCCACTGACATCAAATAGCTATATATAGATGAGCAAGCAACCCTCCAAGCTCTATATAGGTGTGGTTGTCATTTGTAAATGCCTGTGCATCTGTATCTGTGTGTGTGTGTATGTGTGTGTGTGTGCATTATTTATGGGTCTCTTCAGTTTAATAGAAATAACTTGACAAAACCTATGATTTTTAATTCAAGTTCCCTTAACCTACAATACAAGACCAGCTTCCTAACATATTATCAAGTTCTGGGATGTTAAAAGGTAAACAGTGATTCAAATGCAGTTGAATGTCCTGCCCATTGAACGTTGAAGTTATAGCATAGAAAACATTGACAGTAAAACTTAAACTCCTGCCAGACATCAAGGTGGCATCAATAAGTGGCTGTATTAGTGCTGGATAAGCCATTGCCTGCAAGCTGCTCGAATTACAGAAGCTATCATCAAGGGATCATATCCCTGACAACTCCATTACAGTTATTTTCTTTTTCATTTTGGAGCTATGGACACATTCAGTATTATGATCAAAGTCCCAGCACTTTGAATTTCACACACTGTACTTTGCTGGACTTTAACTTGGTGCTGCTGATACCCCAGGAGTAAAGGGACTATGTACTGCTGAGTTGATTGGTGCTGTTTCTTACTTCTGGCTGCTTATCTGCTCATTTCTGTTAGTTTTTTTGTCATTCTGTAGGTGGTGGTTGGGAGAGTGGCCTAATGGTTAAGGTGTTTACCTTACAAACACAAGGTACAGGGTTTGAATCTCACAGTACTAACCTATGAACCTATGAATATCTTCTATGCTTTATGAGTAGGAAATTCAACTGCATTTGAGTGACTATATCATACATGCCATAGGATTGAAGTTTAAGCTAGGAAGCCTACGGAATGTATTAGTTGTTACACAAAACACATGTCTCTTCTATTTAATTTATCTGTTTGTTTCTTACTTATTTTTCGAATTCGTGTTTTCATTTGGGAGGTTGAGTTTTTTAATTTTTGGGTGGTATTCTTCCTAGTTTAAAAATTAGTCATTCTATGTGACTTTCTACTTTAACGATTAAATTAAATTTTTATCTCAGTTATACTTATGTGCACATTGTGAGGTTTTGATGAATTCTGGTTTAGTGAAGTGTCAGGTTTCTGCATAGTGCCCGTGTTTAGTTCTAATTCTATAATGTGTGGTTGTGCTTGCTTACACTAACAAGCTCTGACTAGTGATACAAACAGAATGGTGATAAAAGTCTGTGCAAGATACATATGTGGACAAAGTCAGATTTTTACACCACGTGATATATTTAGCTATAAGCTAAACTTTTTATTGGGACATCCCCTTTTATACACTGTTTTCCACCTTTATCCATAGTAGATTTTCAGAATTGTGGAACATCAATAGCTTTGATTAAGTGAAGGGGATTTCTATATTTTTTCTACTCAGTCAGTTTCCATTATATTAACTTGTTCAAGCAAACAGATGACAGACCATTTAATCAGCTGGACAAATGCAGTTGTGGTTGTTGTGTCTTTCAGCTTTTCCCGGTCAGGGGTCGCCACAGCGGAACTCCGGTCCGCTAATGATTGGCAGTAGATTTTTATGTGCCGAATTGCCAGCTCTGACGCACAACCTTCAACGAAGGCACGCCCATTCATGCATGTCCCCCACACAGAAGACGCTCTAGCTGAGAATCGAACCGGCCAGCGTCTTACTGTGAGGCGACAACGCTGAACAAATGCAGTGATTTCTTTTACTTAAAATACTGAAAATGGAGATGTGATCAGAATAACACTGTGTGGCTTCTTTTTCCCTTCATAATCAGTAACACTGGCAGGTACAATTAAATCATATTCTGCCTCAGTATCTGTGACATTCTTCACTCCATGTGCATGCATTTCTTCTACTTTGTAGTTTCACTTTTTGCTGCCTTCCACCCTCGATTACAACGGAAACATGAAAAACAAATAGTGAAAACAGATGGAAGAGCATTTGCCTTTTTGGTTGTGTCTTGTAAACCAGGAGCAGTGTTGCTTGTCTATGAAGGTAAATAATTGAGGACATTTAAATGGCGAATACATTCTAAACACATTTTCTTGTCCGATTGTGTATGTTCCTCCCTCCCTGAAAAACTGTCTATCTCCTACGCATATGAACAAAACATGACAAAGGAGTTAATCCACTGCTAGGAATTTCTGTACTATTCAACATCCTCAATTTACACCTTGTTGTTCTTACAAGAAATCTCACAAATTTTGCTTAGAAATATGTTAACTTGTTTCTTGCATATAAGAATAACAAGGTATTATGAAAGATACAATTTGTCTTGAGGCTTAGACATGTTTACTATGATATTTACCTTATTTGAGGCTACTCTGAAACCTTCTAATATCAAAACATGACCCACATATTTAAGTATTGTCTCAGAGCTTTGACATTTTCTAAATGTTATTCTGTTGAACAGGCCACTAAAAAAATGTATTGCGCTAATGAGATCATAAACAAACTAAAATCTTAGGTAATCACAGTTCTTTTACTTTGCAGTATTAGTCAAAGATGAGAGAATATCTGAGGTTGGGCTTTCATGAAATTTGATAGTGATGGCAGACAGAATGACAGAATTACTTATCTTTTGCAAAAGCTAAGTAATTTAAGCATCTTTTGAAGACAGAAGTAAGTGCTTATTACAGAGTGCATGAAGTAATATAAACAGCAGAAACCCACAATAGGCAGTGACAATACTTAATGACACTCTAACCTAATATTTCAAAAAGTAAGCAGTAATTCTAGGTAGTGAGAGCCCCCAAAAATATACTTTTTTGAAACACAGAGTGCACTGCAGGAAAGAGTCATCTTAGCCAGAAAACAAATTATCATTCTGCCCTCTGGCCTTTTGGTTAGAAAACATATTTAAAAATGCTAATAACTTATTTTAGTGGATCATACGCATTGGCAAATCTTAAAACATTGAACTGTGATAAAATATATATTTTCATTTCTGTTTCTGACTATATTGCTCCTTAAAAGGCAGGTTTTGGCTCTTTGTGAATCAGGCACAGGAGGTCTAATTATATTAAGATAGCTTATAAACCACTACAGGCATAGCAGAGACCATGAAATGCATTGAGCAATGTATAACTAATGTTTTAAATTATGCTGTCATGTTATTGTTCTTGTATCTCATTCTAAAAGATGCTGTATCTGTTTTTATTATGTCTTTTTAATTTTTTTCCCCTGTAAATGACATACTGTATTGTACTTTTGATATTGTAACAAGATCATAGATGAAATGAGGGATACAGGTACAGTCTAATCATACTGAACAAAAGAGTAACAAAAAAAATCACTGCATAGTGCTTAATGACTGCCTCTGTTTTCAAGTAAGCATCGCATTAAAAAAAACTATGAAGGAAAATATTATTTGACAACAGTGCATCACATGGTGTCTGTAATTTTGAATCGAATTTACTAGTACCAGCTCTAGAATTACTTAGACACATAGTCAGTTATAGAATAATTATATGCAGATATCACAGAAGTTCGGCATTGTGGTAACTCATTTATCAAGACAGCAAGATCACAGATGCCTCCAAAATCCCAATTCCAGATTAATTCCTATAGTCTCTAGGTAGCGTACTAGTTATGTGCAGTAATTTGTATCAGAGGTACCAGATGCAATCCTCACCTGCATGCTCATTATACATTCTGGATGTACCAGTGTATAGCTATCACCCATCAGTTAAGTAGAAGATTCACATATGTACAGAAAGGCAAGTCCTCATTCAACAGCAACTATGTCTGCATGTTGTTTGCTGCATCCCCATCATATTCCATCCTCCCTCATATGCAAAGTATTAAATAACTTGTCAATGCTGTCACTATTCTACAGCCACACTGATACCTTAATAGCGTAGATGCTGTAGAACAGTTTTAAATGTTTAGATAGAACATTTATTCTGAAGCATAGTTCCTGTACATGAAGAAGAAAGCAAAGGGGATGCTGTGGGAGAATTTCCTATCAAAAGTGTTGCAGGTTTAAGTGGGCAAGCAGTTATTATCAAGGACAAGTCTGATAACAAGATGATGAAGAGGTAATTGAAAACATGGAAGACCATATGCCCACCAACACTTGCAAGCTGCAGTGTTGTACCTTTATTAGGAAATGCAAGTATTTTACTTGTGAATGCCCTTTGATCAAACATTTTTCTAAATTGCTCCAAGTTAATTACTAATGTTCTGCAAGTCAATTACCGCATCTTTGAAAAGTATCAGGTAACCATATGTGGGCATCATTACACATAAAGGGTGAAGCTGAGGGTCCCTCCATTTTTAAAGTATGTCTTCATTTAATTGTTTCACCCATGAATCTATGGTCAAGATGCATTAGAATGGGGATGGGCAGGCTTGCCTTCTCCTTTTCTGCAAACACCATGGATCTGACAACATCTACTTGGTTCGAAGTCTTATCAATTAATAATGCTAGATGGCTTGAACCGCATTAATGACTGACTCCAAAAACAATGATGCGTCAGTTGCTTCTAGATACAGTCCCCATCCCACAGCTTCAAAACAGCTTTTTAAAAGCCTGTAAACGGGTCTTTATTAGGCATGCATATGTAGCACATTCACAGTTATAACAGATTTATAACTGATTGTAAAAAGTCTGCAGCAAGACTGTCAACAATAAAGTGGAGTGAAAAGACTGGAAATAACCAGTTGTAACTGCATTTCTAGCATTCTGCACATGAGGAAAAAACGTTACCAAAGCCTGAAGCAAGGGATGCATTCTTAAACTGTTTGCAAGAAACTACCAATACTAATGTTTTGTTAGATAATGGTAGATATCTGAACATATTCCTTTCCTAAAAGGGATTCAGAAATGGAATTATGCACTGCTGATCATACGTTTGGTACATGGTGACTGATAGACAATCAGTTCAAAGTTTTACAAACTCACATACTTTTCCATGCCTTCTCCAGCATCCTGAACACATTTAGGGCTTCCAAGAAAATAACTTGTTCTTCTCCAGCTGAGAAAGCAAAGGAGGAGATAGATGCTAATAGGTAAGTTGTCATTTCTTGAATTTTTTGCAGGTTTATTTCTAGACATTTTATAAATTCTGCACATAACTTTATTTTTCTTTATTTGCCAATGTGATGATTGCTTGATTAATAGGATTGAAGTATTTATGTTTTGCTTCTTAAAATTCTATCCAAATAATTTCCTCAGCCTTTCCTTATCTGCCCAAAATGAAGCTGCTCAAAGCCTTCCTTACAACTCAGTTTGTACTGGCCTTATCTAGATGTATCGACAATATTTGCAGTTCAAAGCTTGCAATGTCTGTATTGCTGGAGGGATAAATATACATCATTTTCCAGGGTGAGACACACTATTCATTCTTCTCTGTTCTCTTTCCTTCTGCACTGGAGCATTGCTACTTTCCAAATGCTTTGCAGTCCCTTTTGTCGAATCACACAGCGTGTAAAGGGAGCATAACATGAATCAGACACTTCCCTTATGATTCCTTCAGCCTGAACCCCTCTTGCATGCATGTAAAGGAGATACAATATGAAAAGTACACTTTGGTCTGAACCACTTGTATATAAAATGCACAGAAGTAACTGCTTGAAAACAAAAGCAGATGTGTCTTAGACCCTCAAAAATGAACTCACTTAAAATACAGAGAAAAATCATTTTTTTGCATCAGCATTCTAACATTTTTGCTCAGGGTACCTGTTAGGTTGTATTTCCTCTAAAGATCTCTAATGTTATATTACAGAGTAGCACTGCATTTCAAACAGAAAGAGTGCAACAGAGAAACACACTTTAAAGTGCAAATTGCTCTTTCTCCAAGTTAGTGTGATCACAAAGTTAATAGTATATAACTAACATAAACGTAGGAATGCAGCATCTAACAGTAGACCAAACCACCACATAAAAAGCTATGATATTAATTTTATTTATTATAAAGAAGAAGCTAGGTTTCTCTTTGATTTTCATGTGATCTTAGACATCTGGGAAGTACAGTTTGAGGTCTAGCGTCAAGTACATCAGTGCGTTTGTAGTGTGATATAGCATTAGTCTCAATGCCTATTTTTTTCACAGGCATTTCAACTGCAGGTATTTCCACTACAAGGATTAGTAAGAAATTTTAACTGGGACATTAATGATATTTTTTGCTAATGACTTCATTGTTGATGGTGGTGAGGTGGGAGAGAGGTTTCAACCTCTACAGTAGTGATTACTACTTTTCAAGCTTTGTTTCACTGTGACTGCATATTTCTCCTCTCTATTTCTTTTCTGACCATTGGAGTAGTTGCCTAATGTTCACTCATTACTCAAATGCATTTTGGACTCAGCACTCTTATGGGCAGCTTTTCCCACTGTACCACTTTACTAAAGCAGGCAAGCCCTAGTACAAACCTTGTCTCTACCTCTAACTGTAACCTACACTTATCTAAGGAAAAAAAAAATTCTGTTAACACTACAGCTATACAAGACACATTTACAGAGTCCATTGAATATGTGGGAGAAACAGACAAATGTAGTGGGTTTTATACCAAACTGGAAAGAGTTGCACACCTTGTTGCTCGTTGTGATATTTTAATGGCAGAAGGACTGTATACTGAAAGGCATAATAATGTGGCAAGACTGTTGCATTGGGGATTGTGCAAACATTATGGTACTGAAGTGGCTGAAAAGCACTGGAAACATGAGCCACAAAGCATCATAGAAAATGATGAAGTTTATATCACATGGGATCACCCATTACCAACAGTTCAAATGATAGATGCTAGAAAACTGGATATAGCGGCTCATGCAAAAAAGACAAAAGTAGCATTGATCATTGAAATTGCCACACCCACTGACTATAGTGTGTTGCATACAGAGAGACACAAAGTCATAAAATATCAGAATTTGCAGGCAGAAATGAGAGCAATGTGGAAGAAAGATACCCAGACAGTCCCCAATAGTAGTAGGAGCAACGGGTCTTATAAAAAATAATCTACAATTGTATTTAGATATGTTACCAATCCATGTAACCCCATACGAACTGCAAAAAGAGTTATTACTGGGCACATTGCAGGTGCTGCGAAGAGCACTTTTGGCTGACAGCAAAGATTGAAACAATACTAATTTCATGAACTTTAATCGTACTTTGACTTAGGAATGGGGGTCCATTCTCATCATGGTATTAGAAATGCAAAATATCTGAGGAAATTAAAGAGTGTAGGTAAAAATATATAGATATCTATCTATATCTATAGCTATATTTCTATGTATACAAAAATAGAGAGATAGGTAGCCATATGAGGCAAGACAGAGAGAGAGAGAGAGAAACAGAGAGAGAGAAAGGACACACAGTGAACAGCAATGTTTTAGGTAGTACATATGATTTTGCAGCTAAATAAACACTAAGGCAATTTATTATTTCTTTTTTTTCATGAACATTGCAAACCTATATTGACTGGGACATTTTATTGTAGGTTTATGTTTTTAGTTATATCTCTACTTCAGAGTTGTGCATATTAATTACAATTGGGAGCGTGCAAATAATTTTAGTTATACATTGTAGAGTGCTGAAGCTTTGATGAAGGAAGAGAAGTCAAACAGAATAGTACAGTTGATGTAATAATGTAATGTCCTCAACTTCCTCTGCTAGCAAGAGATACTGGAAGCTCTGTCCCTTTATTCAGGGTTTTACAGCATTTTGAGGAGAGATGTCTGCTTTCCTTATGACACCACTGGAGAACCCTTTTTTTCTGGACCTTCTATTTTTTTCCAATTGTAATAGCTCCACAAATACTATATTCAGATACTTAAATCTATGGTGGAGGGACAGGTTTATAATCCAGCACCTCACAAATCTCTAGAATAAACTTCTCTTGCATGTTAAACAGTGTACTCACTATCTTCCTTTAAGCATAACCTAGATGGATGTCAGCAAATTTATTCTGGAAATAACTAGTATGGCTGTCTTTGAGAAAAGAGATGCAGCCTGATGGGTCATGCTGGTAAGTTTTAAATCTTCATAAGGACGCAAAGTCTTGTAATATCTATGAATCTATGAATGTACAACATGAGTATGGGTAGACAGCTTTGCATGTAACTGTTAGACTATGTTGCTGAAAATAAAATTCATACCCGAGGTCGAGGACCTTTTTGGAGTTCTTGAGCAGAGGCATGATAAATTTGGTGATGTCTTAAAGTTTACATTCAGTTTATGCTGCACCTTGGTTTTTAAGACAAAAAGTGAGCAATTAGTGTGTTTAGTTGTAAGGGATGTTTTAGTCAAATGAGTTTCTTCAGTGATAGCAGGGGGTTGTTAAGAAGGAGCTGCAGTGAATGTATGCCCGACAGCATAAGAGGGCATTGAGGTTTGAGTAAAACAAAGCTGTTAGGCAACAAAAGGTTAAGCAGAAACAATGATACCAAGCCTTAAGAAGCAATTAGTAGATGGTAAAGCAAGCATAAAGCCAAGAAAGTAGTAAAAACCTACACACATATTATATGGAGACTTTAGTAATATGGACATGCTTAACAAAGAAAATTCATTTTAAGGCTGTGAGGGTGCTGAAGCCAAAACTGTTTCTTTTTCAAATAAGTATTGACTAGACCCAACTGAGCATAGGTGACTTAAATTTTAAAATGTCAAGTAAAAGATAAATATTTTTTTTGGAAAAGAAAGACCTCAGCAAAAAAAAAAAAAAAAGTCTTCATAACCATTTACCATTAGTATGCCACAGTAGTACAGCAGTAGCATTGTTACCTCACAGCAAGAGGTTCTCCTGTTCGATTCTCGGCTTGGCTTGGGAGTGCCTTCTGTGTGGAGTCTGCATGTCCTCCCCGTGGTTGGGTAGCATTCAAAAGACATGTGTGCATAAAATGGGAGTGCCTTCGTTGAAGGTTGGGCGTTGAGCTGGCACCTTGGCATTTCGTAAAAAAATCTACTGCCAATCATTAGCGGATCGGAGTTCCGCTGTGGCGACCCTTTACCGGAAAAAAGCCGAAAGACAAACATAAGCTTAAAGAGATTGGATAATGCTTCCTACCATCATAAGCTTTATGAGGCTTGCTGGAGATTTCCAGAGTAGCCTTTGCCCGACTGCTTCTAGTCTGAAGAAACCTAAAACTTACCACTACACTGATATTTACAGCTACTCTAAGAAGCAGATCTAGCATTTCCATAAGTAATTTTCCTTCGGTGGCTCAATGACAGTAATGTGTTGCTACAGATTTCAATGTGACTTGCTTCTTAACCTAACCTTGGCAAACAAAACTTATTTGATTTTACTTGAAAAGTGCAAATGACTGCAGTAGAACAGGTCACCTCCTAAGTTACAACAACTTAAAATATATGAAGTCCTCGAAGTGCAGGCACTTCATTGTAAAACTAGTTCTGCAGCCAGTGTTGTTAGCACAAACAATGGCTGTATGTCAGACAATGTCATTTCTTCCTAGATTCTGCACTGCAATGGTTACTGAGTTCTGCTGAATTATACTGTGCAGTCCAGCCATTTAAATTACAAGTTATACACTGCATTATATTTACCTTTTACCTCACCATCTACTCTCCTAACTGCCTTTAAATCCATATAGTTAGTTTAATACATATTCCAGTCGGGATTATCACTTAAGATATGAAGCACGAAATGGTAGCTGTCAGATGATATTTAAAAGTATATTCTACTTACTGCAGGCAGTAAATATAAGATTAGGTCTTACCTGTGTCATCATAAAACATGAAGCAGTTCTGTCTACTGAACTCATTGGCTTACTGCTGCTAGACAGCATGAAATTACTACCATTTAGAGTTTCATTTTATAAACTGAACAGCTCAGCATGTGTTACAACAGTAAACATTGTGATGGACAAAATGTATGCCTCACCATCAAGGAACTAATGCTCCCAGCATAATAAATCACCCTAATCATGTATAGGGGGTATGTAGGTGTTACTAAGACATTTGGCCTGTTTATAACTTATGTTGACACTTTATATAAAATAATAGCTATTCTGCATTATGTGAGCTGAAATTTTAGTAGGTAATAACTTCTGTCATATGACCTACATTTTCTTCTTAACAATATATGGCCTTTCTCTTTCCATGCAATGCTGAGTGGTGTTATTTAATCTGTCATTATGAAGCACATGGTTGATAAAGAAATGTTAATATATAGTCTACAATAATATGACATTATTCAGTTGGTCTACTCCATATTTTCTGGTATGGAATGTCTTTTCATTCCTTAGATTTTTTTGACTGTCTGTAGATGACATTCATAGTAAATACAACTTCATTTTCATTTTTCATTTATCTGCACAGTTGTCTCCATAATGATCTAATGCCATACATAATGCCCATATTAGAGCAAAATGGACAAATAAAAAATATAATGTGTACTTAATGAGTAGAGTGTAAAATGGGTATGATGCAGATTTCAAATAGGGGCTAACAAGTTCATAGGTTTATAGATAAGTACTAGACATGCAGTCTGCAGGCCATTATATGCCTAGTCAAAAGCCCTCATTCAAAACTTCCCTCTAGCCCAAAGGAGGACAACACAAGATAGACCAGAGGGGAATGTAAGTCTGTCTATTCAGTTATCTAGGTTTACCTTGAAGGTGGTGAGCATAGTATTCTGCTTGATATGTAGTGGAAGTAAGGCATATGTTGGGATATGAATCTAGCACACAAACATGTCTTATTTATCTGTTGATAAAGGATTAGTCCCTTTACTATTTGTGGTACCATTTTTTTATGTGAAGAAATAGGTGGTCGTAAAGGGGTGGATCGCTCATGGTTTGAAAACCTTGACATAGACTGCCATGCAGGAGGCTAAATCCTGTTTGAACTTTTGCTTACATTTTTCACATTCATTTCTATGATCAAAATCATGTTCCTTATCTGCGTTCCACTTTTTATACTAGCAATACATGTGCACATGTTATTCTTTATAAACTGTTTGCTGAAAGTATGTGTTATAATACAATTCTTAAACTGAAGATGGCCAAGGCATCAGTTATATAATACCTTAATTAATCCATCTATCACTTTTTGGTAGACTAAGAAGTATTCTTGGTAAAGTTGCAGATGGATTACAACCATATAAACACACTTGTTTACTCACTCATGTACTACTTTGGTCAAAGGGGATTTGAGGCCTATCCTGGAGATAGCAGAAAGAGAATCTATCCTAGCTTGGATACCATGTAGATTATGCCTCTAGGTCTCCCTGCATGCATTTGGAGCATCTACTTCACATCTCACTATTATCTGCACCCCTTTTATAGCACTCCTTAAAAATGGCTGTCCACAATCTGTCATCCATCTACTCTCAGGTCTGTTCTTTAGTAAGATTTGTAAGTAAAATGTGAGTACATTAACATAATAAAGAAGATTCACATTCTGGATGCTTTCTGCAGCTCTAGAGTGTCATGGAGTGAATGTCCTATACAGCAAAAAAAGAACCTAAAATGACATGGTAAATTCTCCCATCTATACTGTGATTCCTCATAATATACCCGGCCTATTCTAAGTAACTGCCTGGGAATGTTGGAAAGTTAGTCCAGATTGTTTGATGTCTGCCTGCTAGTGTAACCTCACAAATCAAAAGCCTGTGGTGGCAGTCATACCTTTGATGAGCATTATTTTATCTATTTTTTTCAGTTGATTAGTTTTCTGAGTGTTTCTATTAACATGCTATGTTTAGGCATCTTGCACAATTACAAGAATCATTCATGGCACTGACATACTGATGGTTGAGAGTTTATTGGCACAAATAATTAATCCAGTGCAGTAAGCTAGGACTGCTTCCTCTAATGCAGGATATCCGTGTTTGAAAGCCAGACACTTTTATCATGTACATAACCACAACAGATTCTTTAAAAGGGATGAGCTGTATATATTTCCTAATATCTCTCTGTGCAGTGAATTCTAAACATATGACTGCATGATTGTGAATACATTCATTTGTAAGGTGATCTTTTTGCTTAAAGTTAAGTAACAAGTTGCAAGTTTTTTGATTCAATTTCAAAAGGCATAGCTTGGTACAATAACTTACCCGTAAAATGCACATACAAGAAAAGAGCGTTTCTGTTAAACCAAGGCAGGTTCAGTAAGTGCTCAAAGTGAAGGTGATGTATTGACATAATTTTTATGTTTAATTTGTAGAAGGTATATAAGTCTCACATATCCAGTTAAATATCTGTTTGCATCTTTTATAAGTACTAGTGTTGATTTTTGTAATTGTACTATGATTATCATGTGGGTACCTGCCAATATGGCCCGAGTCATATTCAAGAAGGATCTTCATACATGTCTGCTTACCTGACTAAAAAATGTAAAAATAAAAAAAAAATGTGCAACTGAGATAATAATAGTACACCAGTATATCCCTATAGCAAAGTGATGAAATACAACAGCATGTGAAACTCAGGTTCACCATACAGAATAAATAGAAGTTGTCTACCATTACAAAATGTTATTGCATCGAATGTTCTTTGAAATAAATTATAATCCAACTACAGTAATGCAGTACAAAAATCATTCTAGCTTATAGGATATTCTAAAATGTGTAATCTATAACAAATTGTGATCATGTACTTGGTACATTTAACTACAGATAATTTAGCCCAGGAAAAGATCCACAAACCATCACTCAATAGCCACATTACTCTTTTTATCTGAAAAGGTTAGCTATAGGCCAAGCAACTGAAATCTGTCATTAACATGGTCAATGCCACCTAATACTGACATGCAAATAGCTATATTCCATTACTAATCGGAACAAATTTGAAGTTTACCTCAACGGAAAGAAGAGAATCATCTTTAAGGTTTTATAGTCTTTTGTCAGATTGTGTAGTAATTTTGTTTGTCTGTCTTCAACCCACTAACTTACTTCCAAATAAGTGTTTGAGCATTCAGCACTTAAAATAGATTTCTACTGAAGATGTGTTATTTGGCAGGTTCAAATCTTGCTGATATATCAGTTCAGTTCCAAAGAATGAACTGGCTGTATGACTAATGTAATTACATTTATTTGGCTTGCAGATTTCCTGCATCTATTCAAAGTCATTTTATGTCTGAAAGTTTTTTGTTGTTGTTTTTAATATCTACCCATATTTTTTTAAAGGTTACTTATGGTGAAACCCATAATAAAAAATACAGGAAGATATGCTTCCTACAGATGTACAGCTTGTGATTATGAATGATATGTACAGGAGAATCTTTGCATAATTTCTCTACTTACCTTATATGAAGGCACCTTCACAGCTTTAAAATGCCTGCAGCAAATAACAGTATAGCTTGCTTAACTGATGACACAATGAATGACAAGAATATAAAGTCAGTGAAATGATTATAAAATACAGCTGTTAGGAAACTGACTACAAATATCTTGCTACATGTTAATTAAAGCAAAAAAAGCTAGTGCCACAATTTTGCCTACTTAACATACCTCCCAATCATACCAAATTACTCGGTTTTTACAGAGTTTTGGTGTCCACATAATGGATTACCATGGTTCCCGTGTGGCACCCCTTAATTTCTGAATTTCCTGGCTTTTTCTTTTAAAATAATTTTGTTGAACGTTTTGAGATGACATCATCAAATGCACAATAATGTCAGCTCCATGAAATGGCCTACTAGCCTGTCGGAATTGAGCTCACGTGCTTGTATTTCCAGCTGTTTATAAGCAGGAATGGTGCTGCTGTTCACAGACTTCTGGAAACAAGCCCTGAGGTATTTATTAGGCTGAACTGCAGAGGTTGTGTGAGCCCTGATTTCGCTGAACAGAACCAAGCCACGAGGTGAATGGTGCTACTGTTGTTATACTGAACTGATGGCTGGCTTCAGTGTGGACAAAACAGAGGTATTTGCTGTGGCTGAACTGTAATCCTGAGGTATTTATTAGGCTGGATTACAGAGTGTGTGTGAGCCCTGATTTTGCTGAATGTAAATAAGCCGTGAGGTGAATGGTGCTGCTGTTATATTATGCTGAACGGCTTCCCTGAGGTATTTATTAGACTGAACTGCAGAGTGTGTGCGAGCCCTGATTTTATTGAACAGAAACAAGCTGCGAGGTGAATGGTGCTGCTTTTATTGTGCTGAACTGATGGCTGGCTTCAGTGTGGAGGAAACAGAGGTATTTGCTGTGGCTGAACTGTGAGGTGACTGGTGCTGCTGTTATTATGCTGAACTGATGGCTGGCTTCAGTGTGGAAACAGAGGTATTTGCTGTGGCTGAACTGCAGTCTGTGTGAGTGTGTGTGTGTGTGTGTGTGTGTGTGTGTGTGTGTGTGTGTGTGTGTGTGTGTGTGTGTGTGTATACAATGCCCCAGACTTTCCAGATTTATGCCTCATATTTTTGTTCTGTTCCTCATAAAATCTGTGGTTTTCTGCATTTTTGTGGCAAATCACTGAAGGATTGAATTCACTAAATAATGACAGGCATTTGAATTTCAGACTTCAAATATGAGCTTATAAACTTAGAAAATTGCTAGAATAAAAGGTTTTGTGTTACCATTTATTTTCTAGTGTGTGTGTGTGTGTGTGTGTGTGTGTGTGTGTGTGTGTGTGTGTGTGTGTGTAGTAGTCTTTTAATAGAAATGTTCTGAATTGGGCAGTTTTGTCATTATTGGTTCGTGCATTTTATTTCATTCAATGAATGTGAGTTTCAAGGGCAGAGAAGTTTTAATGCTAAATCTATTTTTATTGTGAGACAGTATTGCTTTGTTTAGCAGATGTCTATTAGTGTTTCTGCATTGTGCTATGAAAATAAATTCCAGATCATTGTAGAAGTAAAGCAGTATGTACATTAGCTTTTGTGGTAAATGGGGCAAAACAGCCTAAGCTAGGTAATGGAACATTGGAATGGCTGCAGGGTGACTCTGATGCCATAATTTGGTTGTCTGTTCTTCAGTTTGTGTTTAAAGTTGGTATTCCACAATTCCATTGGAGTGGGCGGGGTTACATAATTATGTATGCAACTTTTATGTTAATCACCATACAGATTTGTACCTATTTTTCATGGGCCTTGTCCAGATTTTTGTTGATTCCAGGTTAAGTGGTATGCTACTTAATAAGCCATGTGGCTAATAACTCTTTACATTAAAATTCAAGGATATCTTTGCTTGGTGCAGTTACAGTATATAGTTAAGTAGCATGCTTCATAATTTCATTAAATGTTACTGATATAATGCCCAGTACTTAGTTAAATCATGCTGGTGAACATTCTCTCCAAAAGATCTATCATAACCTGTATTAGGCACCTGCGAGAGCAGGGGGCCCACTAATCATCAATAGCTATGTGGGGGTCCTGAAAATGCTGCTCCTGCTTGGAGGGAAATGAGGAGAAAAAAGATAATTCATTCTTCATTTATGTGCTTTATCCTAAACATGATTTTGATATTATCCTGTTAGGATAAAGCTAGTAAACAGTGAATGAACATGAATGAGATAAGGGTTAGAAATCTCCATCTCAGAGTGATCATTCTCAGTGTTTACCTGGGATTAGAAGAAGAGCAAATGTTCCCATTCTTCAGGTATCTCTTCTTTTTCAAGAAGTTTTATAAATACTGGCAGGATATCAAATACTATACCTCTTAACTCATACCTCTTAACTTCTTTGCTCAAGAATTCAGGGCAAAGTCAAAAATAATGGCAGAAAAAGAAGGCCCAGAATAAAGAAAACTTTAAATAACTATTCTTATTCACTTTAAGAAGTTATTAAAATAACACATTTTAGGCAAAAAGAAATATGAAACTGCCTGGTATTATTGACTGTCTGTAAACCTGAATGGTTCATCAGCAAATCAAATTTTTCATAAGGAGCAGCATAAATATATGAGGCAAAAATAAGGTCATTCTTTGAAAATGTGAAAAGTGACAGGTATGCATTATACCTGATGACTGCTAAACAGTCGCTGATCTGGTGTGGCAGTACTAATATCACACATTTTATTGCAATTTTCTGAAATCAGTGTAAAACTTGTATTACTATGCCTTATGCTTCACTGTGTGTATGTGCATGGAGGTGTGGGGCTGCAGTATAAGAGGAGCAAGTTGGGTATAATTTATTTCACTTTCTATCACAAACATCATTGGCACTGCCGCTATGCATGTATGTGGAAAGATGTTGCAGTGTACTTCAGAGTAACATGTTGGCCATACCTTTTTCACTTACTACTGTAAACATAAACCTTATACATAATAGGTGGCTATATTTGGTAGTTTGGCATGAATAGGACTCGTGTGAGGGGAACTATTTCTTAGAGTCTTTAGCCATGTGTATGTATGTGTCTAAAAATATCACAGATTTTTATTTATATACACACACAAACACACACTCACATGCACATACATGTGCATATACGCACACACACACACACACACACACACACACACACACACACACACACACACACACACACACACACACACACACACACACACACACAGCACATACATAACTCTTTCAAAAATAAGACACAGAATACATCACAGAACATTCAGGCAGAATAAATAAATTTTAACACATATTTACTGTTTGCCTCTACACTCAGATGCACCTATTTTAAAATCAGGCCTGCTCAGAGGCGAGAACAGATTGTTGTAGTTTGAGGTTACTGAAGAAGGTGTGGTTATTACAATTTTAACTTTCCTCTCAGGCAATTCTCAGAGGTTTGCTCACGAGATTGTTATATCTTGTTTAGGGTCTGGGAACAATATAGTCACTGTGTCTTTTACTTTTCTCACAGACCTCAGAGGTGTGAAAAGATGGTTACTATAGCTTGTGCATGGGAAGTGTACTAACAGGAGTAACAAGATAAAATACATTACTGTGATCATTATTTTTTCATTGTTCTTACAATTATACATGAGGCATGTAAACTGATGGAATGTGGAGGCATGCTATGCATTTGTATGATAGCAGTAACTTGAAATACATGACTGCGGGCATTTGAACCTCTGCTTTCATCCCAGTCTATCACCAGATGGATGCAGCACAGACAGTGACTGTCTTTTTTTTTGGGGGGGGGCAGGCGTAGAGAGACAGTCAGCATTCCCATATAGAATTTTATACATCCTCTCAAACACTGACATTGTTTGTTTATTGTGAGCTACTATTTTGTCAGCTTTGACACTTGCTGGGGGCACCCAAAATGTTAACACTGGCCCTGGTTATTGGGGTAGTAGTGTCACCTAATCTTACTTTCATAATATTACCTGTGCTACATGTATTTCAAGCTTACAATTAAATGAAAAACTTCATCTACTGCCTTGTTGTTCACAATGAGGATGGCTTGTCAGGACAGATTATGTCTGATTCCTTTGAAGTGGAGATGTGTTAGATGTTTTTCCATGGAATAATAACATAGCTACATAATGGGAGTGAATACAAACATGGAAAGCACAGTAGTGTTAGCTGATGTAAACACACAAGGATGCACTGCAAAAAACATAAAAAAGATGAACATGGTGATATCCCGACATGTGAAAACAGGAGACGACAATAGGGGCAGAGATTTACTATACATAACATGCATAACTTTAAGTCCCTCTGGTGATACTTCCATCTAGGTGCAGTTGTAGATGATCCCTTCACCTTATCTCCCAATTAATTCTGGGAAAAGGTAAACCACAACCCAGTGTTAAACATGGGAAGTAACAGAGAAAGTGTTTAACTTCCTGGAGGTGTGCTTACCTGTCCAGATACCTTTGGTGGGGGACTACTATGCAAGGCAGCCAAGTTCAGTAAAATGATAATCATTTTGTTATGTAGCACTAAATGATAATATACAGATGACAGACAACTGTGTACCATAAGCACCCTAATGCCCAGCTCTAATAGTAATAATGTCTCTATTCAGAATGATGCAGGGGATTCACACACACACACACACACACACACACACACACACACACACACACACACACACACACACACACACATGCACACACATGCACACACACACACACGCACACACACACACACACACACACACACACACACACACACACACACACACACACACACACACACACACACACACACACACACAGAGCATGGCTTTAAAGAGAAAAAGGCAGTTACTTTCATGTATCCTCTTCATGCCAAACCACCAAAAATAGTACCTATTATGTGTAAGATGTATGTTTATAACAGTAAGTGAAAAATGTATGGCCAACATTTTACTCTTAAATATGCAGCAACTAAATCTCTCTCCACACACAAGTATAATGGCAGTGCTGATGATGTTTGTGATAGAAAGAAAATAAATTATACACAGCTTATCCTTCTTATACTGTTTACTGCAAAAGTCACTGCATGGGTGGGTTGCAGTATAAAGACAATGTCTGATGGATCCACAGGTTATGAGAGGGTAGCAATATACCTAATGAGAAGTGCTACAAGATCTGTAATCTAATTGGAGCATACATTAAACTGATACACCAAAAGATACACTCATAAAATATGACAGCAGGAGTGTATAGAGAGAGAGAGAGAGAGAGAGATGATAGGAAATATGCATGTAAGAGTTATGCATAATCATAGAATATTATAATACTTTCAAGAGATAACACAGAAACAATCTTGTGTATAGAGAAATGGCAAACAACTACTGGGGTTATCAGATGTATGCAATTATGTCTGGATCCAGGCTGATGCAGCATTTGTATACTTAACCATGCACTCACAGCCAAGTCAGGCGCTTCTTTTTGAACACATTACTAACATAAACCACAACAGAAATATTGTCAATCTGACATCTACAGTATTATTTGACCTATCAAACGCATTTGGCACAGTTTCCCACACAAGGCTAATTCAAAAACTTGCCTTAATGGGACTGGACACATTCTTAATCTACTGGTTCAAAATCAGTAGATTTCAGGTTGCAAAATGGCAAAATAGTATCTCCTCCTTTCTCCCTGTTTCAGTAAAAGTGCCACAAGGATTCATTGTCAAAATCCTTCTCTTTAACACATTCATTAATGATTGATAGACAGCCAGTAAACATTCCACCATTGTGCAATATGCAGATGACTCGACACTTATCCACACAGCTAAAAGCTGTGATGAGCTTCAAAAGCTGTCCTAGGAATGACTCACCTCCATTGAAGCTTGGATCTCCAACTCCCAGTTGAACTGTTTGAGTATATAAATAAAATAGTTTTGAAGTTAGACAGAGAATGAACAAATACTGTGAGCCAATCTGGAGATTCAGAGCACTACAGACTGCATCACACACGTGGCAACATTTGCTAGAGATAATACATTAAGTATTAAACTAGGAACAGCAAAGGCAGCACCACTGTGCACCTGGACATCATCTGGTCCTTGCATACAAAGATGACGGGGTCACCTGCCTCACTAAAATGATGCAAATGAGAACTTCAGACTCTTTGCCAGTACAAACCCTCTACCTGCATCTCCACAGCATGGTATTATGCGGCTTGCAATCAAAATTTCAAAGGCTTGAGTGTGAAAGTCATGTGGGCGAAAGGCAGTTTTCAAAGTTGCACAATGTGAACCAGATTAATACTACTTCATAGTAATGAATATAAAGCTTGATTCATTATTATGCATTTGGCATTGTGAACGGAGAACGCTGTACAGTGAGGATCAGGAAACGTACCCCTTTCCTCACTGTAGTGTGATCTTGGAGTTGGTTAATATAATTTGCAGGTGGTGTGTGGGGTGCAGGGGTGTTGCCCCGCCTGCTAAAACATGACAGGACATATGGACTTTTGAAACTGGAAGTCTGGTATGTTGAATGTCGAATATCGTGTTTACGACATTCGACATTCACGCTGGAAGTTGTTTTCATTTTCAGGATTTTCGTTTGTTGTTTTGATGGCAAAAAAAAATATCTTCAAGATTTTGATAAACCGTATTATGTCAGCTTTAGTAATCAAACAGTTGGTTTAAGGTACAACAACAGACAGCCATACAGTATGGCAGTGCTGTACCAAAACAGTATGCATCAGCAGATGAGTGTATTGAGAGAAATGGAGGGGGGTCTCTTTCAGAAACATCATCACTATGGAGGAGGAGGAGGAGAACATTAAAGCAACAGTTTTTTTCAAAAACAGAGGTGTGTGAGAAACAGAGCGAGAGAGATAAAATAACACAATGTAAGGTCCCAAGCAAGGAAAGCTAACTGGAAATAGGAATGCATACCAGTTTGCAAAAAGAGTGTAAAATGAATGTGATAGCCTTCATGAAAGGAAATTGGGGACTGAAACAGTGAAGCTCTGCAATAAAACTTGGGAAATATGTAAGCTATTTCAGAAGCTGGTTCAAAAAAAAAAAAACATTTTTATTAGGCTCTGCACCTTATACATCAGGTATAAAAACGCATATAGTTAAAACAGGCTTTTCAGCATAGACTTCTAGTGTAAACAGATATTGCCAAGTGGGACATCCATGGTAATAAAAAAAGCAAGCAGTCATAACACTGCAATGAAGAGGGATAATGCACCTGCATGATAGGGGAAGAAATGCAGAAACACAAATCATCCTTACAGGTCTTAGGATTTTTGTTTCTTTGTTTCACACACTTCCACACAGATGTGGTTACTCCTAAAAGACATTGTCCACATTCTTAACATCAAGTTATATTATCTATTATTTTTGAGGGCACCTCTTCTGTAGAATATTGCACTGAGGTTGTTACACTTTGAATTTTAAAATGCATTAATGCATAAATAGCAACAGACATCTTTACTGGCTCTTACATTTGTTTAATCAAAAGTCAGCTTTCAGTCTTATATTTCATTGCTACATAATCTCCTTCATTTTATGCGAACATGTTATTTGGCAAAATTATTTTACTTGATCAGAGAAATTTTCTTCATGTTGACATTGCAAGGGTGCTACTTACAGTGAATTCTAGAAAAAAACAAGATATTATATAGGGTTTTCAACAGTATTTGCCTAAACCACAAGTTTCTATTTGGTTAACTTGCTCAGAAGAAAATGAGTAAGAGATGAATATTACATAGACCATTGTCAAAATGTAGCTACAGAATCAGGCACCTGTGTGATTTATTTCACAAACTGCATTTATGTTTTAAAATGGAACAAAAATGTCCCTCTAAACGGTAGTTTTATAATTTGAAAATGTTGTAAGACTGACAGCAAGACTTAAGTGCTTCAGTTAACCTAATTTTTCTTTTTACTTTGTGAAAATCAATTCAGAAAGTTCTAACATTAATATTATACAATGACTGGATATTAACATTCAAAAATGAGCATGATGATTGGTCAACCCAACCAGTGTGCCCATTGCAAATCGAGCATATGCCAGTGGAAAAACTTCTGGATGTTCGAACTTTCTTCTATTAATATATGCTACATATATACCTCTCAATTGTCCAGATTTTTGCAGAATGTCCAGATTTTCACCTCATATTTTGGATCTGTTCCTCATAAAATTTGTTTTCTAGGAAATTTCTGATAACTGAAATTGCTAAATAAATAGACCTAAGAATCACTGCTGCGACCACCTGTGATGATGCAAACTATCAATGTAAAAATACAGTATATTTAAGATCAAATTTTCCTCCATAATAATTTTAACAGAAAATTCTTGTGCATCATGGATTCTGTGGCATAGGTAGGAAACCAGCAGTACATCCCGCTCTCCACAGCAGAAACTCCAACAAAAACATAGCCAACAACCAAGCCTGCTCTTTAAAATGCCTGAGAATGTCACTGTTTTTGGTAATCCCTAAAGATAAAAATTAAACAAATGCAGCACAGCAAGAGCAGACAGACAAACACTGTTCAGCCTTTCCTGATTTTGGCATGCCATCTCAAAATGTAGATCATGCATGTGAAATTTGCAGACTGCAGATGCAGAATGTTATCTACATGTGTGTGTGTGTGTGTGTGTGTGTGTGTGTGTGTGTGTGTGTGTGTGTGTGTGTGTGTGTGTGTGTGTAGACTGCAGATGCAGAATGTTATCTACATGTGTGTGTGTGTGTGTGTGTGTGTGTGTGTGTGTGTGTGTGTGTGTGTGTGTGTGTGTGTGTGTGTGTGTGTGTGTGTGTGTGTGTGTGTGTGTGTGTATACATTTTTTTCATATGTCTTTTTTCATCAGATCTCTGACTTACTTCAGGACAGGGGAATAATAGTTTCTATGTACAGTGGGAAGTGTAGCATTGAATGATGGAATGAAAAACTACACAATGACAAAGCTAATATCAAAAACATCCATCCTAAAATTTATTCCCCAAGGGATTTTTTATCATATCTATTAATGAACAAAACGTTCCATTTAACTCTCCTTCTCAGTCTCTAGTCTTGCTTGCAGTAACATTCTAGAACCTCGTATTCATGTCTTTGCCTTCCCCTTTCCTCTGGACTCCTATAATCTTATCTCTGCCTGTTCCTAGGTCAGTACCACATTACTGTCAGTCTCCTCCACCTTCCTGTCCTAACACCTTCCCTGTCCATGCACCAACATACTTCATTCATATCTATCTTTCCTTCAGCTGTGTGATTTCATTGGATCTCTTACACCCCATATCCTACCCTCTCAGCCTCTTTCTTTTCATCCCTATCCCTTTCTTACTTCCATTACCTTGCCACCTGTTTCCATCATCCATTACTCACTCTTGTATACCCCAGATAACTCACTGTTGGCATTCTCCTCTTCACAAGTGCCATCTCTGCTTGAACCTGCAAACTGCTGCCTGTTCATGTTCTCACAGAACTGGTGCCACCACCTTCTGGCCCCATCTCCCAAACCAGCCTTTTGAGTTCCTGCAGTTCCTGTTCTACCCCTATTCTTCTATATGCCAAAAAGTTCAACTTCTCCTCACAGTCACACAAGTTACAAAGCTACAATGCCATCCAACAACTGGGACATCTGTCACACCTCCTCTGCCATGATCTTCTCCAGTTTCTGCTAACCATACTTTGTGTTAGTACTGCACACCAGTCAACTGGGGCATCTCTCACACCTCCTCTGCCATGATCTTCTCCAGTTTCTGCTAACCATACTTTGTGTTAGTACTGCACACCAGTGTCCCTGAAAAGTACTGATGAAAGCAAATTGTGGTTTTAGTGGTCTGAATAAATTAGTAATAAAAATGAAAGTTTATTTGACGCTATGCTTTGTATTTTCTTTTCCTGATTTTGTGAACATCTCATACTTGCTTGTCTTAAAAAATGCTACTTTTCTAGTAGTTTTCATGAAAACAGACATTATACACTTTAGAAGGTTGGTACTTAGCCTGCCAACTATGTCCACCTTGTCTCTTTGTGGTTAATAAACCCACTAGTGCTTCCCTCTCTAACCTGTACTAAAATGCTGTTTTAAAGTTTTTATTACATTTTGTCTAATGAATGCCATGTGTTACTTCTGAATGATCATACTGAATTATTTGTGCTTAGTAAATAAACTGGCCTGTTTATGTAGTTCTACTTGCTAAGTTTTCTTTCCTCCCAATATTCATAATCATGCATAACTGATTTTTCAGTTCAGTACAGATGAACTATGCATAGTTACTGAAAATATCTAAAATCAGTAGTAAGCCTTGCAAAGGCTACAGTTTTTACCTAGCAATGCCCAACATACATCTCAATGCGTTATAATAATTTGAAAACTTTCTGATATTTCCTGTATGGTTTTTCACAAAAACAAAAGCATTCTGCTTCCCATGAAGTAATAAATTGTAATATTTAGTCAAACTGATTCTAATGCATGATAAAATGTAACCCTGTTAAGTCTGCAATTGCTCTTGTTTTAAATAGCAGCTGTTAAGACTTCTGTTAATGGGTAAGACATAAACTTCCCCATCCCACACTTACCCACATCACAGCTATGTACTATTTAGATGTCATTTCAGGGATGCCAGTTGCTGTACAATATTCATTTTCCTTTAAATTTTTTCTCACACCTCCTTAAACATCTTTATCTACTTGACATCTAATCTTCATTGTTTTTGTTACATTAAAGTTACATGTTATTTAAAACATGACCAAATAAATGTTTTATCTCAAACGTGGCTTTCTCTTTGCAACAGTAAGTGCAAAATTATAAACACTCATTGTTTTATTTGGATCCAAACTCACAAATCAATCATTATGAACATCACAAAATCCTTACTAATAACAACACTATGTCATACCTACAGATATTTTATCTGAATGTCATATTTTTCTGTGACACATGCAACCTCTTAACTTCTGACTCCAGTGTTTGCCAGCTCATTACAGCCCCATGTAGTTTATTTTCCTATGAGTCATAGTGGTTTATTTGTGAAGGTCTATGTGGTAGCATTATTGTGATGAAGTTGTATCCTTCTACAGTCTAACATAGTGACTAATCTAAAGCAAATCCAATGCTCCTTAGCAATGCACAGTTCCTTAATCTTCTCTATGAAGTTAAGTTAGATGAACCTTTGCTGAATGAACTTTGTAAAGCAGTCTGTCACCATAGTTTTTTAAGTTAATCTGCCCAAAGACTCCACTCTAGAGTACTATTTCAGCTATCATGTGAAGCTTTTGCTGCTCACATATTTCTCACGAGTTGTTAAACTAAATATTTCTTACTGGTTGTTAAAGGCACAGTAGTGAACTGTAAATCATACACACTCAACGTTTACTGTATTGCCAACTTAGGAGTCATTGCTGAGTATACTTGGTAGATCAGACCTGCTGACATAGTACGTTTTATGCTACTGCAACTTATATAGTTCATAATTTTTGTATATGGTTAATCTGACTGAAACCCCCTAACACACCTTTGACTGAATATGGCTCATAGGCCTGCTATTATCTAATCTATGTAGCAGCAATCCTGTAGCAAGAAGCAAAGATATAAACTAATAAGTAGAATGTTTATTGAATATTCAAAATATGTTTATTCACTATTAAGCACATTCACGAGGAAGCACTAGAGTTCTTAGCCTAACATACCGCTGCACAAGATGTTGCATTCTTCATGTCAAAACTGGCTGATACAGTAAATTTAAATTTCTCAGATTCAATTTATTACCCAGACTTAGTATTCCTTTCAGAAAGTATTTCAGTGTGCTTTCCTTTATCCATAGATCATCTCACTGGCATGGTATATGTTGCAGCGAGAAGAAACCAGAGCTAAAATGAAAGCTGCTGTTATATACCTTTTTTTTTCTATTTGTACTGCTGCCTCTCTTTGCTAGTCGCTTGCAACTAAAATTTCTATTTGTTGGCTCTGATTCCACTGCCTTCTGATCTTTTTAAAAGCATCCGCTTTGCATTTGTCTCACATTTCCAACATAAAGTATGATAAAATAAACACTTGTCGGCACTACCTCCTAAATATGCAAACAAAGCAGTGACAGCTGACCATGAATGTTTCACTGAATATGATGAACATACAAAAACAAATTTAAAAATCTCTGTATTATGCCATGGAGTAGAACACACGCACGCACACACATACACACACACCTGGAAATAATCATCTTGATACCATGAGCATGACAAAAATCCAAACTTCTTTCTCTTTTCTGCCTTTCCTAGAAATATCACACCTCTCCCCTTTGAATTTTAGGATTGCTAACACAAGTGTTAAGTCATGTCTACTCCTTAACTGCTCTCTTTAGTTCTAAAATTTACTTGGATGACTGTTTGTAGTAGACTGTTTCTGAAACACCTTGGTCACCTGCACAGGAAAGTCCCTATCAACCCTTTCTCGCCACACTCAGGCTCACATCATTCCCTTAAACACAATTCCCACCCTCCTATATTACTCTACATTTAAACTTATCTGTCTCCAAACATTCTTAAACAATAACAGATCATACTTCAGTTCTACATTTTTTCTACCCTAAACTTTCTACATACCTTTTCTCCCATATCAACCTAACACCCACTCTTTCCCAAACTTCTATTCACACACCTAAATCCAAAAACATTTTAGTTCATCAGTGACTCTTGCAGTTTGCAACCCCAACTTACCTCTGACCAAATTTCTGCTACAGCCCCTTTGCCTGCATGACAATATTATTTTTATTTCTACACATTGACTCTCATATAAAGCTTACACAAACCCACAACCTTCAAACATAGTATCTCCTATACTTCAGTCACACACACCTTCTAAAATAGCCTTACTACCTTAGCATAAGCACTTTTATACTTTTATGTATTTCTTTTTGTTACTGTTTTAGCTTCTTGTAATTCCTTTCATCCTCCCTCTTCTACATCTTTAATTTACATACCAAGCTCCTGTATAATATCAATTATTTAGATCTCATTTTATCAGTGATATCTCTAACTACAAACCTACTGGCATTCTATCCCCATATCTATAGTATTACATATAATCTATTTAGTCTCAAGTTCTTAGGTTTGTCACTGATGATGATCTTCTAAGCTTACACAGCATGAAAGTCACCCACATCACAGCAGTGTAAACAAAAATAGAAATATAAGCAACTTACTCTCCATCCTGTTCCTTGATCTGTATAAAGCATTTGATAGTTTTCCCACCAAAAACTACTATGTAAACTCTTGTCCTTCAGCCTTGATGAATCATAGCTCTCCTGGTTTGACAGTTATCACTTTGGCAGACTACAGGCAGTAAAATAGCAAAAGAACATTTGATCCTTTCTTTTAGCATCTCTACATGTCCTCTAAGGATCCATTCTCAGTTTTAGGATATTCATAAATGATCTCTACACAACAAATTAAAATGTCAACATAGTCCAGTATGCAGATGATTCAAATCTCATCTGTTCTGCTAAGAACCTAGCTAGGCTACAAGAGCTAATCCCAGGAAATCCCTTCCTCTACTGTACCATGGCCGTTACTCACAATTACTCCTAAACTTATATTTTGGCATACTTTTTCTGTGTTTTTTTTTAATGATCTCTACACAGCAAACAAAAATGTCAACATAGTCCAGTATGCAAATGATTAAAATCTCATCTGTTCTTCTAAGAACCTAGACAGGCTACAAGTGCTAACTCAGGAAATATGTTCCTCTACTGTACCAGGGCCTTTACTCACAACTACTTCTAAACTTATATTTTTGCATACTTTTGTATTTTCTGTTTTTTTTTCTTACTCCTTTGCATTTTTGTGGAGCTTTTCTCTCTGGACTACCACTAGAAAGGGATATCTGCCCAGTAAGAATTTCCCAATACACAAATACAGAAACAAACATTTGAAACTTCATAGACTCACACAAATGATCATCAATCAACCTTCATGGTCAAATAAACACTCTGTGATTGATTAGATATAAATCAACTGCCCAGAAATGCCTTGTGACAACAAATTGAAGAAGCATTGCTAAGTGTCCATCATTTGTTTATCTATCACTTTTACCTAACTATTACAAACTCAAGGGCATCGTATGCTCCCAGTAATCAGTTGCATACTATTGTTCTGATCTTCCTGGGAGGATACTAGACAAGTGATTGCAGTGGGCATAGGCTGTCTGGGTATAAGGACATTTCATTAGCTGCACTTGTAATGTCTTGTCACTATTTTGAAGCAGTACATAGTGCCCTCCTCTTAAACTGACCAAGGCCTTACACAATAATCTTGCAGTAATGGTGTGGCTACAAGGGGGTGCTGAAAACATCTAAGCTCAACCTAGAAGGGAATGATGTGGAGCCATGAAACTTACACAAGTTATTAAACATATTCATCCCAAAGTTCAACACACTTGGCACATCATGTCTGAAGTTTCTGTAACCCTGCCAAAAAGAGTCTGAAGTCTGGTCACTGAAATGCTGCTCCACTAATGCAATCACCTCTGAATCACTCAAAAACTGTTGCCCTTTCAAACTCTTTTTAAGGTTAGGAAACAGAAAATAGTCAGATGGAGCAAGATCTGGTGAGTATGGTGGATGATCTATGCACTCATACCCCAATTTTGTTAAAACAATTATCGTTTAGCCAGCTTTGTGAAGAGGAGTATTGCCTTGCATAAATACAACTTCTTTAAGGAACTCTCCTCTCTGTTTTTCTTTCAATGCCTCCTTTAATCAGCACAGAAGGTTACAGGAATATTCTACATTAACTGTTTGGCCCCTTGGAAGAAAGTCAGTCATTACAACACCTTTCTCATCCCAAAACACTGTGACTATGACCTTTCCTAGTGACTTTTGGGTCTTTAACTTCTTTGGCTTTGGTGAACCTGAGTGCCGCCTTTGCATGGACTATTGTTTTGTCTCAGGATAATAGTGATGTAACCACGTTTCATCAACAGTAACTGGTCATTCCAAAACATTGGCACCAGTTTGATGAAAATGCTGCAAAATCAACTTGGAAGTGTCCGCTCACCATCTTTTTGCTTCGGCATTCAAACATTTGGGCATCGACTTGGTTGACAGCTTCTGCGTACCCTGCTGCTCATGGATTGTAAACACATCACATTCCCTGGATATCTGTAGTGTCTTAACAATCACTTTGGTTGATATTTGCTGATCTGCCAAAATCAAGTTATGGATATGGTCAACAATTTCAGGAGGTGACACCATTTGAGGCTTCCCAGACCTTGCTGCATCTTCGGCCTCAAAATCTCCAAGTTGAAAGCTTGCACCCCACTTCTTTACAGTTGAGTAGGAAGGGCATTTGTCACTCAATGTTTTTATCATGCATTCATGGATTTCCTTTGAGTTTTCTTCTGCAGGAATAGGAACTTTATGATGGCTCGGAGTTCCACACTTGAAAATTCCACACTTTTCATTGACATGGTCCAATCAATGATACAAAACAGTTTAAACAATTCTCTTTTAAGCTACAGAGGTTAAATATTGCTCAGAATTTAGAAAGTTAGTCAATCTTGGAACTTTTCAGCACCCCCAAACCATCAAAGCTAACCTTAACAGTTGCCAAAGTAATGCTCTGTATGGCCTGTGGTGGTAACTTACTCCATAGGCTGGGAATTTGTTGAGTTACAAAAACTATCACTCTAGCAAGCCTTGTTTATGAAATGTGACAGACAGAAGGATTTCCTGACTCTGGTGAAACATGATGAATGAGAGAGTGTGGTTTCTTGTGTCTGTCTGAAGTGAAGCACTATTTACAAAATATGAAGAGATAACATTTTTTTATTAATTAATTAATTACTTAATTAATTAATTTATTTTGCCAAATGCTACTACGCTGCACTTTTTTTTGCATTTAACTTGAAACTGTTTTTGGTACATCAGGTGTCTGCATATACTAGCCTTTTCTGGTGTTATTTGATATCTGGGAAATAATAAATAATGGTGTCTACCTTGCAGTCATCAACAAACTTGGGTAACTACTTTTATGTAATCTTGTCTTGGACTTGGATTTCTGAAAAATAAACAACAAAAGAGGGACCAGCATGAATCCCTGTGGTATCCAACTAGTTAAAATATAAAGCTCAGTATGCATAGCAACAAGTTTCACAACTTTGGAATTGTTGGCTATCCAATTTGCAATCCAGCAGACAATGCAGACATTTTTATTGTTTGTTTTTTTTTTAATTTTTCAGTAATACTATTATGTTAAGTTTCAAAAGCCTTGTCTCAGTTGAGATAAGTAGCATATATGGAGTGATCGCAGTTTACAACTTCTGTAATTTTTTTTTTTTCAAGAAAGCTTATTAGGTTCAGGAAACAGGATTTGCCCATCACTAAAGCAAACCGACTGGAGTCTAGAAAAAATTAAGTTCCCTATGAATGCATAAATGAGTTCAGTTATGATACATTCCATAGCTTTTCATATAAGGCTGATGAGGTTGATGGACCTATAATTACCTAGCTGTGTTCATGGGTCTTCTTTGGGAAGGGGAATAAAGCTGGTCAGCTGATGGGCCTGAGATAACACAAGTATGTAGTTGGGATGTTCTTGTATATGGGAATAAAGCTGTTGAGGCTGATTGACTTATAATTAACCAAGTCTGTAGAGAGGCTACCCTTGTGTAGGGGAAAAGATGTAACCACTCCTCAAAAAATAATCTAACCCCTGTCTCCCACATGATGGTCAAGGATATTCACCACTGTACTAGTAGAGAAGACAAAAATAGTGGTCTTCTTTGGGATTTGAGCTCAGAACCTCTTATATCCAAAGCAAGAGTTATACACCTAGAACAACACATCGCAGTCCTACACAGAGCCCAACCATCTTCTAAATTTTCTCTGGAAATGAGTAAACAAAAGGTCTCGTTGTACAAATATGACTCTAACATTTTTGGAGAATACTTCCAGTACTAGCCTCAGTATCTTGCCTATAAACTCCAGTAAGATGTAATTCCTGTATCTGACATTGCAACTGTTTCTCACATTTTTTTTAAATACCAAGTTTCCGTAAAATGCCTTCATTATTCAAAGAGTAGAAAGTATTCCTAACTTTGGTCAATGTGGTTTATAGACCATATATCTTATAGCAGATAGCAAATGCAACCAAGTACCATTGGACTCAGTCCGATTTATCCCCAAGACTACTCATGAGTCTCTCTTGGAATGCTACTGACTTACTACAATTACTATCATACGCTCTTATCATTTCAAAGTTCTCAAGGAAGCAGCTTTACTTCTGAAATTAAAGGACATAATTGAATACTATGACATTTTTTTTTTATTTTAAATAGTGTGGCTTTAGAAAGGGATCCAGTACTTTTATTAGCTTTTTCTCAAATGTATCATTTTCAGGTCTATGGATCTTAGTATTTTTCAAGATTTATGTGGCCTTGATAAACATGCTGACACTGTATGTAGTAACATTTAATATTTTAAAATTAAGAACATTGCCATTCAACAACATACACTGCTTCAGTTCCAAAATTATCTATCATGGGGAAAATTATTTTAAGTAAATCTAGGTGATGATCTGTCCTGCCCAGTGCTTTTTGATGTCCCTTAGGGCTTATTATTACGTCCATTGTGTTCTTCCATGTTTTGCAATTCTAACTCCCTCTTTCTATGTAACATTAATTTGATCCTATAATCTAGTGACATAACTCAGTTGTATTCAAGCCAGGACATTATTGCTGTTAATATTTAAAAAATGAAATATTTTGCAATTGCGTCCATTAAACAGTCTTATTTGTTAACTTGCTTCCAAATTAAAAAAAATGAGAAAAAAAAAACAAAGACTGCAATTTACCACACATAAAAGACTACATGCAAACAGTTTGCCTTCTAAATGCCTTGGTGCATCACTGGATTTTCCCTTGTCATTCAGTGAACACAGCCGAAGACCATAGCAAAAACAGTGAGTTTCCTGCGTACATGATGTACTGTCTATAATTGGTTTAAACACCCAGTCAGTCCTCAAGCACATCTTGTAATATCATCTCCCATGTCTATCCAGATTACCTAACAACCAGCTTCTTCACCCAGTCCTAAATTTAATGTGTCACATCTTGCCTGGCACCAGTGGGAGACACCTTCATTACCTTATGTTGGAAAGGATGAAATGCTCTCCATTCACCTTTGACTAAAGCTTACTTTAGCCATCCTTATTTTCAAACCTCTATATTCCTTAAAAGAGAAAAATTAATTTCAAAGTTTGTACAGTTATGTTGTTTTCATCCATATCTTCATCATGTTCACCTCATCACCTCATTCTTCTCAAGTATCATGGATTGGGACCAAAATGTCAATAGCAAAAACCTTGAATAAGCAGTCATTAGGTTTAGCATGTCAAAAGGGTCAGCTTTGCCCAAAAAGCTAAGTCAATGTACCACATCTACTTATTAGCTGCACACTAATGGGTAGAAAATAGCTGAAATAGAGTTCTTTAAAGGGGAACAACCTTCACTGCACTTTCCGAGGGGGAAATACATCCCCACACTCCCTGCTACTATTTAATTAAAATAAATACATCACATTTTCATGGATAAAAGAGGCATTTCAATCCCTGTATAAAGAATTTTGATCAGTGCAAAACCAGTAAGTTCGTAACCTTCAGTTCTCATGGCTAAAAAAGGATTGTACATTGAGCATGCCTGAATTGTTTCCTTATGTGTTCAGTTTTGCTGTAGCACAGCTTATGAGCATAACTGCATTACATTCCAAATGACTGTCAATGTATCACAGTGAGTAAGGCAGCACATTGTTAGTTTTGCAGCATAACACAACTGCTGGGTATTTTAGCTTTCTGTAATTGTGTTACACTCAAAATGACTACCACTGTAGTTTCTCAGATAAGGCAGTAAATGGCAAATAAGAAACATCATGTACTTCAAGGATTTGAGTATAACATTTGTTTATGTACAGTGCTGTACATATCTAGTATCTATCTGTGCACCTTAAAAAAAGTAAAGAAGTTTAAAGTTTTTGTCACAAGAGCTGTGACATATATCATGTACATAATAAGATAAAGAGTATGTGAAGTGCCCACAGCAAACTTTCCCAAGTATGGTAATCAGAATCATAATAATCTAGTTATATGCACACAGACTTTAAATTTAACAAAGTCGTAGGTATTAACATTTCATACTATGCAACCTCTTGTCATGACTGCTAACCTCTAGAGCTCCACCAAAAATTCCATAAACTCATTTTTCCGCTCCAACAGTACTAGCATGCAGATCTGTGGCTTGAATATGGACTTTTATTGTTATTTGTGTCATAAGCTTTCCTCACATTTGTTCTGCTCTGTTCAGTTACAAATACTGTCCTTTCACCTTCACTTTGCTGCACACTGCTCATCTTTCCTGATATGTTGGCCTGGTTAGCACATCCACAAGGGGATCTACTGCCAGAATCCGTTGGACCCACATACAGATATTGAGCTGTTCCCTTATGTATTGGATGATTATTGTAGATTAAATGGAATATTAAGTAGTGTTTCAATCAGCATAGAGAAACCTCTAAAAATCAGAAATGAAGAAACGACTCAGGGCCAGAAATTGTTCTTATGGTAATTAACAGCAGTTGCACTGAATATGTATTAGGAATATTCTGAATGCTGTTAATGCATTGTACACATTATGAAGACTTGCTGACTAAACTCCATTATGTAAAGCTCAATAAAAATAAAAAAAATTAAATAAAATAAAAATAAAATAGCATCTTGTCTAGTCCCATGGCTTGCAGGATATATAGTCTTGACTATGAACTGTGCGATCTGTGTGTCATTAATGACACAAGTATGGGAGTGACCAAACTGGAATGAAGAGGCTTGATCAGCCAACAAAAGGCTTCCTGTCCTAGGAAGATGGAGGTGGTCTGGACCATCACATTAGAGGTACTAACAGGCAGAGTAGCAGTCATTAATGGAAGAGAAAAGGCCACATTTGCATGGTTAAGTCTCCTCTCCACATGTGGATGATTTGGGAATGATATGACAGGAAGCAGTACATAATTCCCCATCCAGGCAGCCATTTTTGGTTTGTGCAGCCATTGCATTTATGTTAGCAGCCTTCAAGAATGGGCTAGGAGTAATGGGCAGGGGCGACCACAGAAACAGTAAAGTGGCCTGCTCTTTACTGTTTGACTTTCACCTCTAAAAGAAAGAAAGGGCCAATCCATAGCTGACTTTAAGCAACAGCAAACCCTGCAGTCGCTGAAGGCCCCCTGGCCCTAGGGGTCCCCCCAACCATAGTAAGTTAGCTTTCCATGATATTTTGTAACATGTCTGTCAGACCAATAAAAGCTAGTAGAACAATCATGTGTACTTAGTAAACCAGCCTGGTAATAAAACTGAAAGATATCTCTGGTTATAGTAAGAGGCTTCACAATTCCATTAAATATTTTACCACTGACATAGTGCCCTTGGCTTAGTTAAACCTTGCTGTCGGGCATTCTCTCCACTGAAAATAACAACATAGCTAGCTTTAGATCTATAGTACCTGTGGCTGCTGGGGGGGTCCTTTAATGTCCTTGACTGTGTGGGGGTCCCACAAAAGCTTGCTGGGGAAAATGAGGAGAAAAAAATGTACTCATTTTCTGATCAAGTTATACTTGAACAGGGGAGAGATATGACCCTGTTTTATAATGAACATGAGCTAGGTAAGCAGTAGAGAGATCAGCAGCCCAGAGTAGCTGATCTCAGTACAAACCTTGGATTTTAGGAGTGCTGATACTTCCAGTCATCAGGTATGGTTTTCTTTTTCAAGGAGTTTTACAAATACTGACAGAGTATTGGATACTATAACTCTCAACTTCTTTGCTCAAGAATTCTAGGCAAAGCCAAACACAGCAGCATAAAGGCTTAAATTCAGGAGCACATTTTAAATATTACACTAATCCACTTAAAAGTTAATAGAATAACACATTTTGCATCGATATGTACTTTTTGAACAATAATTACTACATTTTGACCTCTGGATTTATTGATTGTAATCCTGAATGATTTGACAGCAAATCAAACTTTTTATGAGGGACAGAGCAAAATCATGATGCAAAATCTGGAAAGATCTGTGAAATCCAGGGATAGTGACAAGTATGCATTACTCCTTAATGAGCTAAATAAAACTGACTTACCCCTGCTGCTGTTTGATGACTGCTAAACAACAGTCACTACTCTTTTGTGACAGTATCAGTGTTGCTATTTGCTGAAATCAGTGTAAAACTAGTATTACTATGGTTTATGCTTGTCTGTGTATTTAAAAATATCACCAATTTTCATCTGTGTGGACTCCCAGTATTGCTGGGACACATACATTACTCTTCTAAGAGTATCAGTAAAAATGCAGTTAACAAGTGTTTGTACTTCAAACGTAAGGCGTAAAATATATCAAGAATATCACAGAACATTTGGACACTTGGGTATTCTAGGAGACTGGTGGCCTAGACTTAGTGGTAGCTTCTGCTCTGAACCTCACCCATTCTAAAACCAGCCCTGCTCAGATGTGTGCATACAGAAGGTTTCTTTAGGTTTTGTGGGGTGCTGGGGATTACGTGGTCATCACTTAATTTTCATCATAGTCAAACCTTAGAGGTGTGCAAAGGATGTTATTATAGCTTGTGTTTGGGCTGGGGACAGTGTGGTTATTGTTTCTTTTACTTTTCTTACAGAGTTCAGAGTTATACAAAGGTTAGCATAGCTTGTGTAAGGACAGTGCACTGTCTGGGAGCGACAAAATAGAATGCATTTCTGTAATCATTATTTTTTTTCACTTTCCTCACAGTCACACATCAGGCATCTACACAGGTGCCTGCCTTTGGGCCATAGTGGTGAGGAGTAAGCAGGCATTCTATGTATAAGTATGGCAGCAGTCACTTGAAATACATGGCTGTAGCCATTTGAATCTGTGCTTTATCCCAATCTAACACCAGAGAGATGCACAGGCAGTGACTATCTTTGTTTGGAAGGGGGAGATTGGGGAGGCAGGTAGCATTCCCAGATAAGATATGTGTATCCTCAGAACAAATGGCTTGTTTATTGTGAACTACTATTGTGTCAGCTTTGAACATTAAGTCTTGGGCACAATGTGCATTTTCCTTCAAAGAAAAAAATAAATAAATAAGACCGCCACAGTTTTCTTACTCGTGATTTTTGTTTAGGCCAACGTTGGAATAAAGGGCTGGGACAATGCACCAAAATGCATTCCAGGCCATCTATGATCCTATCACTTCTGGGGCACCCAGCTTCATTGACTTATTTTGTAAATGGTTATTACGGTAGTGTCTTGGTCAGAAAAGGTGTATTGAAAGGATGCACGGAAAACTAAAGCTGACTGGCAACACTGACCCATCATTGGATGAAAAAGTTGTGTACAAAAAACAATTTAAAATGCACTTCAGAACATATAGATAGTTATATCATCTTAGAAAAGCTAAAGATTTACAGAAAAATCTTAGAAAAGCATGAAGAAAGTAATGTGGATGGTGTGGGTAGCCCAAGAAGAGGGACCACTGGAGGATGTTTGTGTGTGTGTGTGTTGGGGGGGATGAAACAGTAGGCATTGCCTAGCACACCTTTCACCTACGTTTAACCCTATACATATAGTTGGTGCAATGTATTTTTGTTGCAACTAAATGCCAGTAGCTATCAATGTTCCTTTGTGAGATGGGCCAACATAGTGTGGTGCACAGGCTTGTCATAATGTAAGAATATTGTGGCTAAAGGTCAGTCTGTACATACTACCCTTAAAAGTTTGCAGCATGAACTATAATGTTATTTAAAAGGGGTGGTTGTGACGGGGAAATACTTAGGATGGAAAGTGCCCAGGGTGCCCCCAAAATGCATAAACCAGCCCTGGGTCAATCAGATACCTGAAGAGAAATGATTAGTCTGCAGGGTACAGGTTGGGGAGTCACTGTAAATGTCTTGCATAGAATACAAAAAAAAAAAAAAAAAACAGACTATATAATACTTATGGTAGGCTTTCACTACTGAAATTTTTGACTAGTTAAACTATTCAACATCAAATAACTATGCTAAAATATGATTTGTCTACATTTACCAGAGCACCTTGGAAGAAAAAGTGCAACATCCAAGGAAGGATGACAATATCTTAAGTATTATACGGACAAGCCTAGGAGGTATATGATCTCCGATCATCATATACCCTTTGCAATTAGCAAAGATCATAAACCACTGTCTAACTTAAGTATAAAATCAGACTCAGTCATAATAAACAGTCTTTCCTTATCTTTAAAATGTATGCTATGCTGCATTAAATTACATACTTATGAAAACAATAAAGGGTGCAAACTTTAGTGACATCAATACAGCTCTTCAGGACAATATCAATCAGTTTTTTTATATTATTAACTCCTACATAGGCAGTACTGTGGTGGTGGTGCTGCGGTAGTGTTGTCGCCTCACAGTAAGACGTTGTCTTGTTCGATTCTCAGCTAAAGTGTCTTCTGTGTGGAGACATGCGTGAATGGGCGTAACTTCATTGAAGGCTGTGCATCAGAGCTGGCAACTCAGCACGTAAAAATCTACTGCCAATCATTAGGGGACCGGAGTTCCACTGTGGCGACCTCTAACCGGGAAAAGCTGAAAGACACAAAAAAACTCCTACATAGGCAAGTTACATATATAAAGGTGAATTAAAAAACTTTAGTAGAATCACAAAATGAATGGGTGGCGAAAGCCAAACACATTCTGGCTAGGCTTATAAATGCCCTAGGGCAGATAGCCTAGTATGAACCTATGAATCTATGAACCTATGAATATAGTAATACAACAAAAAAATTGCATAGTTTTGGTTCTCAAAGACTATCATAACCATAAAACAAGTCTAGACGAAATAAATTATAGAAACAATTTTTTTGCTTTCTTAATCTTTCAGATCTGTCTATACACTCAGCGTAGTCTCAAAAGCTGAAAGCAGTAATAAGATATTCTTTAATTATAACAGAAACTTAAAAGGAAAAGGTTGTGAAACTATGATAACGTTAATAACAATGGAGTTATCACCCAGCCATAGAACACAGCAAACATATTATCAGAAAAAAGTGTGCAAACGTCAATGAAAAAAACTTTGAAAACTTTAAAAAGCAAAAAAATATGACAGAGTCTTATAGAGATAAAGAAGAACATCCTTTACATAAATGCAGACATGATAACTGTTCTTCAAAGTAAAATTAAAAAGCTAAGTTCTACACATCAGGTAATCTAAATGATGCTTTCCTGAGAAGTAAGGGCAACACTAACCTTAATCTGCCTTGCTAAAGAAAATTTAAACTTATGTAACATCCTTGACTGAAAACTGTAGTGGTGCTAATTCATAGAATATAGCATCACATCCTGTCTATTCCTATAATTCTTGGAATTCACTGATAATGAAGTTAGCACTATATCAGGGAACCTCAACCGATCTCAGGAGTGATTTGTGACAGACGGGTACCAGTAAGAGTGAAAGGGAAGGCCTACAAGAGGGTAGTGAGACCAGCATGTTATATGTGTTGGAGTTGGTGGCACTGGCAACAAGGGAGGAATCAGAGCTGGAGGTGGCAGAGTTAAAGATGTTAAGATTTGCACTGGGTGTGACAAGGACGGACAGGATTAGGAATCAGTATAGTAGAGGGTCAGCTCAGGTTGGACGGTTTGGAGACAAGGCCAGAGAGGCGATATTGTATTGGTTTGGACATGTGCTGAGGAGGGATGCTGGGTATATTGGGAAAAGGATGCAGCTGTCAGGTAAGAGAAAAAGAGGAAGGCCTAAGATAAAGTTTATGGATGTGGTAAGAGAGGACATGCAGCTGGTTGGTGTGATAGAGCAAGATACAGAGGGCAGGAAGAAATGGAAACAGATGACTCGCTGTGGTGACCCCTAATGGGAACAGCTGAAAGAACAAGAAGAAGAAGGAGAAGAATATATCAGGGAACCTAATTCTACAAATAATACAAGTAACAGAACAAAATAACAGCTGTTACAGAATGTATTTTATATGATGAAATAAGCATCCTAATGATAATGATATTATTATTATTATTATTATTAATAATCATAATAATAATAATCATAATAATAATAATAATATGGGAAACAGGAAATATCAAAGTATGGTTATAAAAGCAACTTCTTATAGGTTCATAAATTCATAGGTAGGTACTAGGCTATCTGCCCAAAGGCATTCATAAGCGTAGCCAGAATGTGTTGGTTTTCGCCGCCCCCTTAGATTAGTTCCCTGTGCCTCTGTCCAGCAGAGCCACTGAAGTGATCCCCAGGGTAAACTTTCTGTTTCCCATCCACTCGTCAAGGTTTCTCTTAGTGAGGAGCTCTGCCTAATGTAGATTGGAATCTTGTTCCAAAGCATGGGAAGTCTCTGGGACTAACCCTCCAGTATGTCTTATTTATTGTTGTGGTGAGGTTTTGATCCCTAGAGCATGTGGCTCAAGGGGGATATGTTTTTTTTAGGTGTAGCATGTCCATCAATTCTGGGTTGGGCATGGCCTTATATGTCAGGCAGTGATCAGCACTGAGTAAGCAGTATGCAACCGAGTACAGCTGGAGTTTCTTCAGTCAAGCTGCATAGGGCATCTGTTTGAGGCCAGTGATACTCTTGGTGAGGTACTTCTGTGGTCTTTCCAGCTGTTGCAGGTGTCTTGTAAGGTACATCCCAAATGGGGTGCTATACTCTATGATGGGTCTGATGAATGATGAGTAGAGGGGCACAATGACCTCTTTTGATCTGGATGCGAACCCTTTTGTGATTAGGTGGACCACATAGAAGGATTTTCTAACAACTTTGGCAATGTGATTATCAAAGGAGAGATTACTTTCTATTTGGGTCCCCAGATCCCTTATTATGTCTTCCATATTTAGGGGACTACCACCTATGTGATAGTTTGTGGGTACTTTGTTTTTTCCAAAGGGGATGACTATGCACTTTTGGCATTTAGCTTGAGGTCATAATTTTGACACCAGGTATCCATCTCAGTGAGACCCTTTTGGAGGATGTCTGTGTCAGCCGGAGAGTCATTTATAGCCCCTAGTTTGCATTTGTCTGCGAACTTGGTCAGCCATAGTCTCCTGTGCTTGCCTGTACCTCTGAAAAGTGTATGCAGAACAGGAGGGGTCCTAGGACTGAGCCTTGCAGAATGCCATTTGTAACTGGTTTAGAGTCGGACTCAGCTCCCGCAAATCTCACCATGTGGGTTCTGTCCGTGAGACAGTTGGCAACCCATCTTGTGACATAGGGGTTTATGTTCAAGCTGGTGAGCTTGCCTATAATACCAGAATGGGGAATGGTGTCAAAGGCCTTTGCAAGGTCTAGGTAGGCTGTGTGTACCACCTTTCCCTCATCTATAGTCTTGGTAACTGTCTCAAAGAAGTCAACCAGGTTTAGGAGGCATGATCTGCCCTTAACAAAGCCAAACTGGGTAGGGTCCAGTGTTTGGAGGTTCCCAATGTCTCTGTTAATGAGTTCCATGACAATGCACTCCATAGCCTTGCAGACCAAGATAGTCAAGTTCTGGTGGGTATTTTTCCTGCTTTCTCCCAACATGACAAACTAGTTATTTGAAAATAAATGCAACATATACATGCAAATCAAAACCATGTTTAACTTTGTATGGCTCATAAAATGCAAATTAGATGGTGTCATTTTGCACAAAAATATGTGTAGCACAGTCTGCCTTAAGTGGGTGGCCGTAGTGGTGCAGCAGTTAGTATGCCGCCTCACAGCAAGAGGTTCTCCGGTTCAATCCTTGGCTGGGGTGCCATTTGTGCAGTGTCTGCATGTCCTCCCTGTGGTCACATGGGTTTCCTCTGGGTGCTCCAGTTTCCTCCCACATCCCAAAGACATGTTGTAGGTGGATTGGATACTATAAATTGGCCCTAGGTGTGAGTGAGTGCATGCGTGTGTGTGCCTTCCGTGGAAGTTTGGGTGCCGGGCTGGCAAATCGACACTGTAAAAAACTCCACTGCCAATCATGAGCAGACAGGTGATCCTCTGTGGTGACCCCTAACCAGGAAAAAGACGAAAGAAGAAGAAGTCTGCCTTAAGTAACACCATAAAGCATATTTATATAGTTATTTATTTATTTTTGAAAAGAGCTAAGGAAAAAAGCATTGTTTTTCATTTTACACTATATGTAGGAAATTAATAACTTTGATAACAGCTCATGGCATGCTAGACTCCAAGCCATTACACTTCCACAGCCTACATCACTATGATACTTCATCAAACTCCTCTGCGCGTCATTGTAACACTTACATTGCTGCAGAACTCAAACTGCTAAACAGACTTGCACATGCTATCATAGCATGTGCTGAGCAGTTTAAGTTCAATTGTTTTCCATGCAGTTGAATTTCAGACACATTCTCTCTGAGCAAGCAGATTCCAGTAGTACACTTTTTAGCTTTGTCTGATTACACAAACCTTTTACACTTCCAGCTACAAAGTCATCATCTCAGCTGGTACCAAACAATCCTGTTATCTTAAGAGTAGCTTAGCTGTACAATGATATGACAACATCTGAGAATTTGTTTAGAGCGCAACGTTTGCGCAATGCTGACCTTTACCACAGAAAGGTATTCAGCCCAATGAAAAAAAGCTAGAAAAGTAGGTAAGAAACAATAAACCATAACAGTAATCTTGAATGACAACAAAATTGTACACAGATGCATATATTACTATCACTGAATGTATGGCTATGATTAATACAAGAAGTCTTAAGATTTTTAAATTTTATCACTGCAAATTAATAGGACATGTAACTTGGGAGATGTATATTAAAGAAGTTGCATCTGCTTTCCGGGTTTAAAATTTAATTTAGCAGTAGCACTGAATTATACTTTAAGCTGTATCAAAGCACAAACAATAAACCTGTGGTTTACCCCAATGGTTTAAGAAAACAGATGTGGACAATAAAAATTTCAAGTCTGCTTTAATTATGACAGATATCCATTGTACAATTATGCCTTTCCTCTCATTCCATTCCCTTTTCACATGGCTTCCATATTTCCTAGAATGTGCTAAATAATATTGTTAACAAATAAAAAAGTCAAATTGTAAAACTGTAGAAACGTAAAGGATTTTATTAGGATACATGCCACAAAGCCTTTGCCAAATCTCTAAGGCTGTCATTAGTTAAAGAAAACACACACATTTTTTGTTCTTTTAAAATAATAAATAATTATTATGATTAAAAGTATGACATTATACTTTTTTGATGATCTGGTAATCTGGCAGGATCAGAAAAAGAAAACTTTCTGAAACAAACTGCTTTAAAATGTTTGAGCCCTGGCTAATCTGAACTCAAGTTAGTCCTACACATCTGAAATTCTGCTTGCAATACATTCCTCTTCTTAAAATAGTACATTATGATATCCTAAGTCACTATTCAGTTGCCTCTTCCTTATATTACTTGCCCATCTTCTTCCTCATCTGTCCTTATGTACATACCTACAAAATGTGCTGTGATAATTTCATAGCATGACTCTCTTTCCTTGTTGAATATGCAAACACTAATCACTGTGATCTTTCTTCATATGTAGGCCCCTTTATTGCTCAGAGTACGTTTCCTGTATTATTTTCTCACTCTCTGTCATTGCAAGCCATGTAAAACCACTAGAAATGGACTAAATGTTGTTTCAGACAGTATTTGTTCAGCCCTGAATAGTAGCTAACTGTAGCATTCCTCAGGTCTATATTAAAGGCTATTTATTTAAATATGTTGACCTGCAATCTGACATAGCCCCTATTTTTTTTTCCTCCTTAGCTTTCCACATGACCACCACTTACACAAGTTAAACTTTCTTTCTCATTTTTTACTGCCGTTTGTAATCTTATCTTTTTTAAAAAAAAAAACATTTTTTTCTAAGCAGAACACTGTAATAATTCTAGTGCCATCAGCAAAGTGTAATATTGTTCCTTTAGTCCAGATGGGCTCTGACAGAAATTATCGGAAATAATTTGTGCTAGGACTGAATCTTGTAGAATAGCACGTGTTATAGAATGCACTCCAGAGGGCTGTTACCCAACAGCCCACTTTTGCAACATTTCAATCAGGCAGTACAATGTTATCAAAGGCCATGCTGAGATCCATTTATATCATATTTATTCAATTACTTCTGTCTATTCTGTGTGATCAAGTTATGACATTTTAAGCTTTTATTCTGTTTTACTTGCTAGCTTTGCAAACTTAAACTGTTTATATTAAGAATTTTTATAATTCCTGTGCTGCAAATTTTTTTCTTAGTGAAATTATTATCATGTTTTAATACTAAAATACCAAGGAAACTTTGGAAGTTTAGTGCTTTCATCTTTATTAAAGCAAGATTCTCCAGAACTCTGAAGTCTTGGATTAATAATGACAACGACTTTCTTGGTGTTTTGGAAAGGCAAAATTATCCTAACTGTACTGAGTTTTTTTTTATTATTATTTTGGTGCTGTGGGTATTCACCCTAACCCATTCATTTCAGAGCTTCTTATTTTCATTTTGTATAGTAACTTCCATTTCATACTTCCCTCGTGTCTTACTTCTGCAAGTATTCATGTTGATTCCCTTTCTAAGACATCCTAGCAAGCAGCAAATACTTCAATTCCAAAATGTATAAATAACTCATTTGTTTCTGATGCCATTTATGCAGAAGATGCTGGCCAAGTAATCTAAGAAAAACAAAATATATGACTAGACATTCACTTGTTCAATAATTTTGATTAAAAGGAAGCATTGGGGGGGGGGGGGTAGTAATGGTACAGTGTGTAAAATTATCAAAATTTATGAAGTTGAATTTTGGCGCCCAGTATGGTCTGAGACACATATTATGTACTGTAAATGGACATGACATTGTAACTTCATTATGGGGATAGTCATGATTCTTTTTTATTGGCTAAAATGATTTCTTAGAAGAGGTGGCATAAGTGGTTAAAAAGTAAAGGTTATGATTTACAAAGTTTCATTTAAAAGAAGTAAAAGAAGAACAGCAGACACAACATATTGAAGGAAGAAAAGTATTTAAAGCACAAAACCCCCAAATTAAAGAAAATTAGCAAACTTTGTTTAATACGTTGTGTACAATTCCAGAAGGGTAAGTTATAGGGTAAAGGACAGATGCAAGCTATACATACTACAACATAATAAAAAGAGAAAACACTGCCAGAATAAAAGAATGAGAAGGCTCAGACAATGAGCAAGGATTTGTTCAACAAGAACAAAAAGAGATGCCTGAAAGTTTTAAACTACATCAGGGTTTCCCTTGGACTTTTTAACTTCCAAAGGAGAACCAAAATAACACAGACTGATGAATTCCTAGCAAAAGTTTAAAATAAATGTACACACCTAAGTATATTTGTAGATAGTGACTTCAATAATCATTAGAAAGATGGAGAAGGAGAAAATATGTCATATCAAATTCTACTATGTAAAAATGTGGAGCAAGTAAAAAGCAGTAATGGGACTGAAAACTCAAGGAATCACTTCTAAAGGAAGATGTTACTCAGTCCATTAAAACCACTGAGTACAAGATATACTTTGACATGATTTCAAAAGATGTCCACTTAATGCAAGTGTAATAGAATTTTACTGTCTTTGATATTTGTGCCTCAAAGTTCAAATATTTCATATAACACCCCAGAAAAGGAGAACAAGTCATATTTCTATATGTGTTTTAATTAAAATTACATCAAGTAAATTATTTTGAATTGCCTCATAAAATGAGTCATATTCTTTGAAGGGATTTGATGATTATTTTCAATTGTTTCATAATAAGAGTCACTATTTCTGAAGGAATTTAGTCACTTCTTAGATGACAGTAGTTTAACGAAGGTGGTAGCATCTAAGTGGAAAGATGTTTTGATTGCCCAAAAGTTAGAATTCCATCACTTTAGGCCCTTACCAAGACTCTTCTGTTCTGTCAAGGATAAAATAATTTATTGGTTTGATTCTTGAGAATGTGGTAACAAAGTTTTTTTTTTTTTTACTTTGCTGACCTTGTATGGAAACTTCATTTCAGCCTAAGATATTCCTTCCATTTGTTCAATATTATGGACTTTTATAAAGGAAAAAAGTTACATTTTGCTACACTAAATATGTCAAAAGTATAAAGTTCAGTTTCTCATAAAATGCTGAAATGGATTAGTCATACTGACTTTTGATTAAATACATCAGAGAACTATATTTATTTATATATGTATTTAGTTATTTATGTATGTTACTGGGTTCCCTCTTGAGCAATAATTATTTGGATTTTGATGAAATTACATTTTTATAGTATGGTTTCTACAGGAAAATGTAATTGTCATGAACACAGGTTTAAGAATATGAACTATTTATTAATTAAGGTAATACTGAATGTTTGGTAACATAAAGTAAAGTTAAGGAAACACAATATATATACTTCAACTGTATACCTACCATTTTGTTTTTACTGTAACAGTTAGCAGACTGAGTAGCTTACACTAAATGATAAACTTTAAACTTCACTTAATATAGTTGAACCTAAGAGAGTATATCTCACATGCATCACCAAATCAATAAATATGAAGCAGTGTACACAATCTCACATTTTTAGTAAGCATCAAAATCATAACTATAATCAGTTTCAGTAGTTCAAAAAGAAATGCAAATAAACAAAGACTTATTAAAAGAATCAAGGAAATCAAAATAGATAACTAGACCATTAAAAGTTAAACTGCTAGGCCATTACCCTAGCTGCAATTAGGCTATTAATAATTTGGCCATAAAACATGATATCCTTTATAACACCAAATGACTTGTATTTGCAGTAATATCTTTACATATAATAATGTCAAAACATGCTTTTCCTTGAAATTCTAACAAATGGTTACTACAATTACAGTTACTGCCTCTGTGAGCTGACGTTTCCACATTACACTTTGTTGTGCACATGATCTATATGTCTCTTAAAAGATGATAGTCTGTATGCAATGCAAGCTTGCCAGCCTATCTAATTCTAATTGTTATATCTATTAAAGACCAGGAAACAGAAATGAGGTTTTACACTCAGCTGAAAGAAAAAAAAAAAAGATTTAGACTCAAGTGTTTCAGTTTAGAAGATGAAAAGCATTTTTTTCTTACCACAAGACTGGCTTCACATCACTTGATACTGCTGTCGCTTTGTGCTGCCTTAACAATTTTGCTGAGTAGGTTGCATGAGTGTAATGTGCATGTTTGGACAGATGATCAGTGAAGAAACAAAGAAGTGCTTTGGAACTTATTATTCTGTAAACAGCGCATACAGTATAAATATATATTGACATTAAACTTCACTGCTGACAGACACATTGATGTTGCCATACATGATATTGTATGTTTTTATTTGCATTGATTTATTTATTTTCCTTAGTGTACTATGGATGTACATACTGGGAGTCAATTTGTTTAGATGATATTGGTCACTGTTTCTCGACTCACTCATAACAACTAGAACACAAATTTAATATCATTTAAAAAATGTTGAATTGTTTACCCTGGTATAGAGTACTGCAGTTACAGTAAAGTAAAGTAAATATAATTGATCTAAGTTTTATTTTCCTAGATAGATCCTATATAATGTAATACACCAATGTTACTGTTCTTTCTTGTAATTAATTTTACAGATGCACATTTTATATTAATTTCTATAATGGTGCTGATGGCATAAACATTGAATAAAACAGTCCTGTATTTTAAAATAGTGAAATCGCTATTTAGTTTTACTCAAACAACATATTACTATGCAGTTAAGGGAAACATATAATGTTTTTCACTTTGTTCAGAAATATAAAGGTAACTAGCAGCATGGTCAGACTTTAAAAATCACTTGTTAGAAAGATTGATCAGTATTTAAAGTACATTAAATCCATTATGACTATAATATTGTATACGGTGGTTGTAAATTACAAGGTTTGTCTCCCTACAATGAAGAGTTCTATATGCTAAACAATTCTTTGAAAGGAAACTGGAGTTTTAATTGTGCAGTTTTTTTTCCTATTTTGTCTTGCTAAAACAATATTTCATTAATAAGGTGTGATGTGTGTCTAAATCGCATTTTAAAAGATTACTTTTTAAATACATCATCACTATTTGGGGAAAAATAACTAAAATGCATATGCTGCAGGACTAGACACTCGGTGTTGTAAACATTGGCTTTAGATGATTGTCAATGATGAAGGGACAACCTGACCTCATCTACAAAAATGGGTAAAGGGGTTGTGGCTGGATGGATGAATGGATGGACTGAAATGCATAGAGTCTGAAGTTGTTTTTTTTTAATGTAGGCAACCCAGTCCCGATTCCCCAATCTACTTGTTTCAGAAAAGGCAAGAAGCACATCATGATGACTACAAACAATTAAGGTATTTACTGAACTAGTTATTCCTTATGCTCCAAAATTAACTTGAAATTTCATAAGTGTGTTTAAGGGTTTACTATTATTTCACCGAATTAAACAACGGTAAATTGCTACTAATTCAAAACAAAAATGTGAAATTGATAATGTTAACCACAAATAAAGTCGAACTCTGAAGTGGTGAATGTTCGAATTTAACATAATTCGAACATTCACCACACTTCTTGGAACAGTATTACTGTGACCTGCATAGTAAAAACATATTTGCAGGGCCCCCCTGCACCCCACACCCCCTGCTATTTAAATATACAAACTCCAGGACCACACTATAGTGAGGGAAAGGGTACGTTTCCCAGTCCCCACTATAGTGCAATCTGCATAACAATGTTGAACTTGCTGTATTGCATTTGCTGTTGTAAGGTTTGACATTGTCACATTAATTTTTTCGTTGTGCGAAAGGGCACTTTTGCACAAATGTAAATCGCATGAAGTGCGATTGACAAAAATGATGTATACCCGTGTTTAAGTACCAAGTCAGTGTGTATGGGACAATGTAATCTAGTCATCCATGCTTGTGAGTCAAATACAACTCTTATAGTGATCCAGTGAACAGCTGATCCCATCCAATGAATTTACTAGGCAAACAGACAATGGAAGTATAAAATTGGGAGTACACAGAGAAAACCAAAGTGAATGCAGGGGAAACATGCCATACACTGCACAGAAGGTACACATATTTGGTATGGTGGTAATATTATATAACTGTATTATTGTACTATACATAAATCCATTTAGTCTTTTTTTTTTAATTCTGTCATTTGCAAAATAAATTTGCATCGTGGCTAAGTGTCCAAAACTGTCATAATCCACTATAAGTGTTCGTCCCTTTATTATTTCATGATCTGAATTTAACCTGGAAAAATGTTATATCTCCTTATAGGTCCATTTATTAATTATGCAACTATTATGCAAATTCAACTTTATGTAAATGCTTATCAGTCAGGCATATTACAGCTCATCAACACTCTGTAATAAAAAAAATACCGCTAAGCTGATGGCTGCTAGAGGTTTCCATGAGTTATAATAAACATAAAAGAAAATATATTGTAATGATGATGCAATCATTTATCATTTTATATTTATAAAATATTCAGAGAATGACATAATTAATTAAGAAATGCAAACACTCAGCACAACGCACTACATAAGGGGAAAAACTTGGTCATGCCATATTTTCAGAAAAGTAATTAAAATGGAATCAATTCTTGCTTAAACAGGATGGAATGAATTAAAGATTAAATAATAATAATAACAAACAATAAGTAAATAAAACAAAGTATTCTTTAACTCCATAATACTGGTTTTAAATAACTACAATGTGTAAAGTCACCCAAAGGTGTCAACATTCACCCAAAGGTGATGGTAAATGTTGATCTGACACCTTAACCACACTGCAAAATGGATGAAAGGTGGAGTTTATGCCAATTCCTAGGTAAAAAGAACTTAATGCATTTGTCTGGTCAGTAATTATTATTGCTAAACTGTAGAACTATCTCAGATTTATGAAGTTGCTCTTAAAAATATATGAAACCTATGAAGATGGGCATATAGAATCAGACTCAAAAGCATGAAAGATTCACTTCACCAAACTGACTACTGACCAATGGAGCGAATGACTGCAAATTTTGTTTGATCGTTTTGTTCAATGAAATGTTAAACTTTTTCATGAACAGACCATTCAACATTTGCATGTAAGGAAAGTATGGGTTTGGAGCAGTAATGCTAAAACCTTCAGCTATCTGAAGGATTGGGCACAGAGTGTGTGAGTGTAGTAGGGTAAGGGTTAGGGTTAGAGTAGGGTTAAGTGAGGGCATAGCTTTAGTGAAGTCTGTGTGTGTCTTAGGGTGAATTTGCCTCTGTCCTAAATGTCTAGATTAGGATCACTTTTATGGAAAGTGTTTTTTAAAGATAAGGTGCAGGGTTAAGGTTATGGGTAGGGTTAGTGATTGGCTTCATGACAGCAGATATTACTAAGGTGGAGTGGGGGGGGGCTCTATCTGTTTCTTTTTTGATAATTTCTTTTTCATTATTATGAGGTTATTGATATATTCAATTTCAACTGACACATATAAGTTTAGTTTTGATGCCTTTGCATTCCAAAAATTCAAAATATACTTATAATACTGACATATATCTATCGATCTATCTCTCTCTCTCTCTCCATATATATATATATATATATATATATATATATATATATATATATGTATATGTATTTATGGTCTATGTCAGGTGATCACATTTTCATAAACTTGAAATTCATATGAGTGAGACCATATAATCGAGTTTCCAAAATTTCAAAAATCAGAAAAACAAACAAAAAAAAAACATAAAAATCTACCTTTTTTATGTTTCTGCAGAGGGACAAACCCCTTTGCCTCCAATGTGGGGGCCTGTGCACCCCAACTCCCCCTGCAAATTATATATACCAACTCTAATATCACACTACAATGAAGAAAAGGGTAAGTTTCCCGATCCACACTGTACCACAATCTCCATTCAAAAGCTTCAGGTTTTCAAAAACTCAATCCTATAGTCATGACCAGATGAATTTCTAGTTTCTGAAAATTGATCCTCTGATAGGGACCCACTTTCAATACCTACTTTAGTGAAAGTATCTCTACTATCACTAACAGCTTTACCTCTGTCTCTACCACCAGCTTACCTCCTGTAATCACGTCCCAATCTCCTTTCTGCCTTAAACGTGTTTCAACATCTCTTATAAAACAGTTGCTTAGTAAATGTAGACCTTGCTCTCTTTCTGTGGACAATTTCCCCAATGAATTCTTAAAAATGACTGCAAATGACCTAGCCTACCCTGTGTCCATACTCTTTAACAGATCTATTAATGAAAACTACATCCCATCCCTCTGGAAGAAGTTATTCATTATCCCACTGCATAAGGGTGGAAATTCCACAGAAATCGCTAAATACAGGCCTATACCTATATTATCAGCTATATCCAAAATTCTTGAAAAATACATCCACAAACAGCTCCTTTATCATTTACATGAAAACTATCTTCTTTCTCCTACCAACATGGTTTCAGACCAACACATAGCACTTCGACAGCTGTCATGTCATTCAGTGAGTCAGTCAACAAAGCCCGTGACATGGGCAAATTTGTCTCATCCCTATTCTTCGATCTGTTGAAATCTTTTGATACCATTTCTTATCAACTCCTATCTCAACTCTTCTTCCTTGCTTATACAGACACTACCTTAAAATGGTTCTGTTATTTATCTGACAGATAACAATCCTTCAAAGCAAACTCAGCTATATCTCCCTATCTACCAGTCATCACTGGCATTCCTCAGAGCTTCATCCTAGGCCCTCTCCTCTTTAAAATATTTATTAACCTTTCATCTGCTTCAAAACATCCAGATGATGCTACCCTAATTTGCTCTTCTAACTATCTTACTCAACTACAAACACTGACACTCGATTGAAACCTGGCTTACCAATAACCAGCTCCTGCTCAATCCCAAGAAGATTCTTATTCTTCACTAAACAACATTTTCTTGACAAATTTTTCTTCAAAATCTCATCATTAAACAATACAGCAATAGATGTTGTTCCTCACACTAAACTACTAGGTGTTACTTTTGACAACAATCTCAAATTTGACTTGCACATAAATAATTCTATCAAATTTGCCTATCAAAAACTTGGCATGTTATAAAGGGCTAAACAATTCCTAACAAACTCTACTAGAGCCAAACTCACCACTGCATACCCATACCTTCCCTTCTTTATGCCTCACCTGTTCTAAACAACCTAAGCACCTTCCTGAAAACCAAACTTGACTAATGTTACAAAAAAATAGTGAAATTCGCCACTGTACAATGTCATAAATCTCATCACTGTCTATCTCTTAAACAACTTAACCAGCTTGAGATTCTACAGCAACTACACAAGAACCAGCTACTTCTTAGTCACAAACTACTCTATAATCCCTTAGTTTCTCCAACCATCTCTTCCATCTTATAATACTGCCTTCCTCATCGGCAGCTTTGGTTCTCTGACAAATGTCTTCTATATATCTACAAACCTCTGAGATCAAGTGGCCACAGTGTTTATTTTTACTGCATAGCCAAATTATGGAACAACCTGCCTCCCAATACCAGACACGTCCCTCACTAGCAAAAGTCCCTCCTTAAAGAATATCTTTCCAAATCTTGAATATGTTCCTGGTTTTCTACTACCTAGCTTTCATCTCATTGTCTTTAATTTCTTCCCCCCTTACTCTTATTTTATCTCCTTTTTTCCTTTCTGTTCTCCTATTTCTGCTACAACCCCTCAACCAAGAACTCTCTACCACCACATTTCTGTTCTCTCTCTTCCTCTCCCTCTACCAATCAATCTTTTCACTCTGCATTCTCATCTTCCAGAATATAAAGTTATTGTTTAAGTTCTTTCTTGTACTAGTAATACCCTATATCTAACTATTTTTACTGCTTGTAAAAGTCTACATCCAAAAATTCATTTTATAATCTATATAAGTTTTTGTGTATGTAATTTGTTTACACTATTTTAATGTCTTGCATCTAACAATGTACCTTTTTACTGCTTGTACAATTGCTGCATCCAACTTTGTATTTTGTCTTTTTTTATAATCTATAGGTAATTTTCCTCTTTCTTCTCACTGTAAATGTCTTGTATTTTGCATTTGTCTTTGTTATTCTTTGTGTGGAGCTTTTCTACTCAGGCCACCACTGAAATATGTATTCTGTACCCAGTCAGACTTTCCTGGTTACCAAATGTTAAATAATGAAATAATGTGTGTGTGTGTGTGTGTGTGTGTGTGTGTGTGTGTGTGTGTGTGTGTGTGTGTGTGTGTGTGTGTGTGTGTGTGTTCAGTGCATGCATGTATCTATATCTGTCAAAAGTTTAAGTTCTTAAAATAACAGGAAAATTCTTAGAAAACTAACTTCTCAAACATTGCATTCATTAGGTTGTGTGAGATCATGAAACAAAGGAGTCTGGAAATTTGTCCTTTCCCACTGGGATCTTACAGATGGGATATCCAAGTAGCCAGTGTTTTATTTTTATTTTTCTTTTTTGTAAATATTTTAGATTCAATCATTTTGTAATGACTAAGTGCAAAACTACTCAAACATTGAAGAGTTTGAGCTATTGACATAGAGTCACATATAGACAGATACATAGAAAAATATCAACTGCTTGACAAATCAAACAATTCAATCCTTTTAATGTCTAAGTGCTCAAACTTTTGAGAATTTGACTTCTATATATATATATATATATATATATATATATATATATATATATATATATATATATATCTAGACGGATAGATATAAATATACATATATAAATAGTTACATATCTACTGCTTGATAAATCAAACAAAAATCAAACAATTCAATCCTTTTTAATGTCTATGTGCTCAGACTTTTGAGAGTTTAACCTCTAGACATAGACTCACAGATAGATAAATAGATACTGTTTGACAAATCAAACCTATTAATAAATTAAAAGCAAAAATCATTGAAATCATTGAAAGGGGCAAACCTCCTTTCATTTCCATGAGAAGACCCTCACACACACCATTAAATTTAATTATACCAATGCCACGATTAAAGAAAAAAACAAAAAGAAGGGGAATCTATCAAAAAGAAAGCAATTTCAGCTAGCACATACCTATAATCTACAAAACAATGACTTCCTATAGAAAACTGATCATGGTATTCAGCTACACCCTGTTAAGTTTGATTCCTTGGTTCCATATACAGTTATCACTAAAGAAGCAGTAGAGAAATTAGCATTTGCACAACCATGTGCACTAAGAGAGATGGATAAAGGCTGCAAAAGAAAAAGAAATTAAAGCAATTATGTCAGCAGAACTCTATGCATTCCAGCCAATTTTCATAACAAATAAATAAATAAATAAACTAGATAGATAGATAGATAGATAGATAGATAGATAGATAGATAGCTACAGCTAGATAAATTAATCCCTATCAGTTGATCGAGTTTTCATTTTAAGAAACTTGAAATTCATGCTGGTGAGATGATATGGTCAAATTTCTGAAAACCTAAAGCTTTTGAATGGAGAGAGTGGTACAGTGAGGATCAGGAAATTTACTGTTTTCCTCAAAGTAGTGTGATCTCAGAGTTGGTATATAAATTAGCAGGGGGTGTGAGGAGATAGATTTTTGTGGTTTTTTTTTTACATGTTTTGAGTTTTCAGAAATTTGATCATGTCATCTCCCCAATAGGAATTTCAAGTTTCTGAAAACTCAATTAACTGACATAGACCCATATGTATCTATAAAGACCCCTTGGCCCACTGCTTATCTTATTCAAGGGTTGTATTTAAATGTATTCAAATTCAGTCCTTCAGCCCTAGCTAATGGGCTTTCTTTATCATATTATTTTAATAATTTTTGGTGATTAGATGAACTCTCCAAAACATATGAAGATTAAGTTTGTCCATTCTGTTTTTATCTTTCAAAAAAAAAAAAAATATATATATATATATATATATATATATATATATATATATATATATATATATATACACACATATACAGTATATTAAATAAATTAGAAATAACATGATACAGCATTATGGAGTATTTGTAAAAGGACATTGAGCAATTTATAATAAAATAGTACTACAGTGGCCATCCATTTGGATTTTACCTTATTACCACAAAAAAAAAAAATGTTCAGACTCAAACTGCAGATAAAAGGACACATTTCCTTGGACCATTTTTATATTCAAATTTAAAATACAGCTTATATGATGTAAGTGGAATAAACTAACAGCTTTATGCTCACTGGCCTAGCAATTTGACTCATTTACCCTTTCTTTTTAATTTATCCTTTAGCTAGTAAAATATTTGATTGCATTTTACTTATAAATTGAATTGTTGACAAATGTATGCTGATGATATAAAAATGGATAGAAATGGAAAGCACAATATTTATTTTATAGGTTATGTAAATAATATTTTCAGAAAGTACTGTCACACTTTTTAATAATGATAGTGACATATATTTAAAATGGCCATTTCAATTCAAAGTCTGATTTTTTACTACAATTATTTATAACACGTGTCTTTATTTACTACACTGTGTTATAGTGGCAATATGTTTTCCTTTTAGATTTTAAATTCAACATTCCTTCCTAGCATAATTATTTCACTAGCATGTCATAAGGTTTTTTTACAATTGTAAAAAGAAATCTGTACAAAGCAAGTAAATGTATTAATGAGTCAATTAAAATGTATAAAACAACATTAAGCAATGAAATTCAACACAGTGAAAAAAGTCATTATGTTTATTAATCAGCCATAATACATTTTCTTACATATTTTAAGAAATAAATATGAATGTAATGCACATATCAATGTTTTAATGCAAATATTAGTACAGACCTTTGAAGTCACAATGAATACAATTATTATGAAAATGTAACAGGTTTTGGAATACAGCATATGATATTCCTTCATACAGTGCCAGCATTTAAATCCTATCTTCACAATCATCACACTAGCACCACAGATGATAAATAAATTGTATAAAAATATTGTAGAATCATTATATGTATACATTTAAGAATGCATTTTTGTGGATCTATACTACCTGTGGCAATGCGGGCCTGAAAAATATATCATTTTGGGTTAATAAGCACATGTGATATCCAAATATGACAATTACAGACCTCATAAGCAACATAACTGCACCCTCAGAAAGCATGCATTCTGTAAAGCATCTATTTACATCACAATATGTTTATTTCTGATTTCTTTGCTTGAATAATTTTACTTGAAACACATTAGTAAACAAAATTTGGTTCAGTAAACCTGTGGCAAAATGTTGACATTGAGATAAGACACTTGTCGACTTAAATATTACAACAAATAAAATTCTGCATATTTTTGTGCCAATAAATGACTGAGGCATTTTAAATATCCTACTGACTTTTACTACAAAGGTTTAAAGCAAAAAATGTGTTTTCTTGGTTGAAAATAATCATAGGATTTTTAAAAAGTTATGATCCTTGTTAAATCACAACTACTGTGTTAACATTGTAAAAGTTTCTAAAGAATATTGTACATGCCCAATCAAACTCTATTCTCTTTAACTTAAAACAGCATAAATATACAAATTAAAAAAAAAAAAAAACATGAATGGCCACATATAGCTTGTCTTTCTTTTGACTTCCTTTACATAGAGTCAAACCAAGCTGCTGCATATGTATCAGGAAGGAACTACGTCATTTTAATATAAAGAAGTTGTAATGTAATATAAGAAATATGACCCTAAACTGAACAACAAAAGCTTGATTAATCAATGGATAATACATTTTTATGAAATGTCTTTGGAGAACAAATTGATTTGCATTGACACAGATGAATGTTTTATATTGAATGAATTATATACTTTCTCCATTTAACAATCAATGTAGCATCCTACACACAATGCAAATATTGCAAACTTTCAATCATTTTCTTCTAACATTTAATTGGCATACATTATTCTTGTGGTATTAACATACAGTAATATGCACACAGAATGCAACACACTATGATTTACTTCTGCTTCTAAGCTGTTATTTTTCATACTTCACAGCAGTTTAAATCATATGTATGTCAGACTAGATAAAATTGCAGTAGGCATAACTTAAAGAGAGCTAAACACATTTTTCTGCATTTTTCTGAGTTCACCTGTCATAAGTTTATTAGTTAATAATTTCTGGATAAATTAGATGCCATTATAGTCTTTGTAATATAATTTTTACATATTCAAGATGGAGTATTAAAAAAATGACTGTACTTTCAAGCTATTCCTCCATTATGCATTCAAAGCACATTCCCCAGTTCAGACAGTTAAAAATAAATTATATGGATTTCAGAGGAAAGAAATGTAACTTTCTATTTGTTTTTAAACTGACACATTCAGTTTAAAGTGCTCGGTGAGTACTAACTAGTCAAAATATGGACTTTTAATCATGCAGGGAGAATATGCAGGGTCATTTTTACATATAGATGATAAAATAAGAAGAGACCAGCTACATAGCTTTGATTCATCCATGAGGTAAATGTGAATGATCCATATATAAAGTCAGATCAGCATCATACCATTTGATTGATCTACAAGTTAAATGTGAATGATCCATACTTAAAGGCTGGTAAAATTAGTTACTGCTGATATCAAATTTTTCAGGAACTGAACAAAGAATATGTGATTCTCTTTTGAAGATTTAGACATGTGCATTTAAAAAAAATGACTATGTAACAGCTTTTGAAGTACCTGTTCTTCATTTTTCTGCACAATCACATCATGACGGCCCTTAAACTATTTTATGAACAAGCATCTGTTGTCTACAGAAAACTGTGTTATAAAAATACTATCTTTCCTTGCCGCCATCATTTTCTGCCATTAATATAGCATACGTCATAAAAACTAAAAATGCATATTCAGTTGCAAAGGATAAATACAACAGAACTGATGCTTTAAGTCTGGAATTTAAAAGTTTATATATGTCAAATGAATTTGTATACCAGTTTTGAACAGCACAATTAGGACTTCATATAAATATATTCAACTGCTGTCAATCAAAATGTAATTTCATTTATTTTTGGACTAAAAGTTTTATAATAAAATGCAGAAAAAATATATTTATTATATATGTATAAGATGAAATTAACAAGTTGTGCATCTTTAAAAAAACAGATATAGAGTACTGAACCACGTCACATATTTTGCATAGTGTGCAGTATAAATATTTTCTCTATCTGTTGAATGAACAAATTGTACATTGTGCTTGAATATGGCAGTTTGCATAGCCAGAATAGAACATATTTCTTTTTAATTTATTTTCCTAGTGCTTAGTGCTTTTCCAGCAAACAAAGATTTTTATAGTACCCGTAATGGCAGCAGAAAAGACAGCATTAGGGCATCCAATCTTTCCATTTTTTTCTCCAAACTTAAAGTTCCTTAAATTTCCTTTCTGTCTTACCATCTCTATTTACTTCTCCTGAAACTGACCATCACCTCTCTGCAGTTTTCAGCAATACCTAGAAAATTATTAGCTGACCACCTCAGTTTATTAGCTCTTCCATGCATCATTCCATGGATAAAATACTGTCCATTCATCCATTTCCAGAAGAACTTTTTACTCTTTGCTCAGAGTATATTAATAACCACTGAAGACACTGATGATTTTAGATTTGCCATAATCCATAGGATCAGTAATCAGGCATCTGGTAAGATGAAAAATGAAAAAAAATGCATTCATTTTCAAGGGGTAGAGTGCTAGTCCCCTGAACATGAGCTTTACACTGTGGTGCCTTGTTTCATTTTTCCATGGATTATGGCTTTTAAGGAAACTGAAAATTCATAACACAACATCTGGAATCAATGTATTGTCTCCATTAGTGATTTCAATCAGAATTTACATTTTTACTAAAGCCTGCAGTAATGTAACCATACTAAATTCGTAAATGCAACAGATATACTGAATAATAATAAAAAAATAAAATAAAATAAAACATCAACATCTGAGTTGAAATGTAAGACCTTTATAAAGCCAAAACCTTGATAAAATAAGTGTGTAATATAACAGGTAAATTTTTGACAACATATGCATTAGTGCACTAGTGCTAGTGAACTGGCCATCAAGAAATTACTCTATCAGTAGAAATAGTTCACTAAAAAATATACTACTCTACCTCATCTAATTTATGTTTCTGAAATTCTTTTTTTAAATTGTACAATAACTTGAAAGAGTTGTACTGCCTTCAAATGAACTCTGATGATTTTTTTCTTTACCTGTACTAATATAGAGCCCACAAAGTTGAACAACTAAATTGGAATGAATACCTGTCTCTCAGGTTATGGCATTCCAAGATAATATGTTTGCCAAAACCATGTGTGTTTGTGTTTTTTATATAATTTTATTTTATTTTATTTGAATTTGTTAACTTTGCATGAGCAATGGTCACAAAAATCAATTTCATTCTCAGCCCAGAGAGAATAAAAGAAGAAAAGCAAAGAAATAAAAACACATGTATCTACATTACAGTGTGATGTACTTTAAACTTTATGACCTGACCAGATTAACTCTACCAGATGGGTCAAGGTATAATTAATGAGTCCTTTTAAATGACCTGAACAGTATCATTACATACAGTCCTATTTTATTTTTATACTGATAACTATCCCCTACCTTGCCTATAATCCTGAAGGATTTTACATTACCTAGGCATTTTCTTTATATTGCACTCACTTTCAGAGTAACTACAACCATTACCCCCTTTTCTCTTGCAGTCATAACTATCATTTCTACAGGAGTGTAAGCAAGCTCTCCCTGTATCTTTAAAGGCATGACCATGTGGTTTTCAAATATCAAGGACTATCACTTTGATATGCATTTAAACTAATTCAATAACACCTGAGTTTATTTTTAACTTATTATCTATATCATTAAGGATTAATTTAAAAAGAATTAACTACTTTCTTGCTCCTATGAATTTCTTTAGTAGTTATTTTTACCCTGGTTTGCTCTGAATTAATTTCTATCATTAGCCTCCAGATATCCCGTTTCCACTTCGTAAAATGATTTCCTTACTGTTTGTCACTATTGCACCGCCATATCAAGCTATACAAATTTAATTTGTTACTGTTGCCTTTTCCAGATGCATTTTTATTTACCCTCCACCTCACTGTCTTAATGCCATTGTTTTTTTCAGTGATAAATACTGAGCCATCCTTTTCTAATAATAATAATAATAATAATAATAATAATAATAATAATATTAGTAATAATAGGAATAATAATAATAATATTAGTAATAATAATGATAATAATAATAATAGGAATAATAATAATAATAATAATAATAACATTAGTAATAATAATGATAATAATAATAGGAATAATAATAATAATAATAATAATAATAATAATAATAATAATAATAATGATGAAATTAATCTTGCTGTGTAAAGCAGCATGGTTCTCATTTTGTCTTTGTGATACATCTGACATTTGTCTATTTATTCTGATTGATATACATATGTCCTTCTCACCAAAACATTTTTAAAAAATCTAAAACTGATCATAAGGATGATGTTATACAATTAGTGGGCTAAGAATATGAAATGTAGGGTTTGTAGAAACATTTCAGTATGAAGGAAAAACAAAGTTTGCTCTCTTTACAAGAAAATGGGGAAGGTATACTATTTACTTGTTCTTCTAGGTTCAGCATACTGATGTTTCCTGCCTGATGTTCTACCCTTCTCTAAGAGTCATTTTATCAAAGACATCTGTTTCCTGTTCATGTCAAAGCAATACAGAGAATGTAATCTGTATCACTAGGATGTCAGCAATGTTAAAGAATGGTTGACTGCTATGTTTTTATCTAGTTAACATGGTTTTCTATCTGGAATCCACTGCATTCTACAGTCAATTACTGTTAAGTGACATGTACAATAAATCATGCGAAAATGTTTATTTAACAGTAAATCACATGATATTGGCTCCAGATAAAACATATATATAACATAAATTATTTATAGTCCCATAACTTGAACCCACCAATTTGTTACACCTTTCAAGACAAACAAATGCATGTCTGTTTGCTTCCCATACCTGGTTATATTACTCAGCTAAACAACTCTGCCTTTTCTTCTTTATTACCTGCATTCCCTAAGTGCATTTGCATTACTTGGCATTTTGGGGCGCAGTGGTGAAATGCTTAACATTGTCACCACACAGCAAGAGGTTCCCAGTTCAATTCTTGGCAAAGGTGCCTTATGTGCAGAGTCTGCATGTCCTTCCTACATCTGCATGGGTTTCCTCTGGGTATTCTGGTTGCCTTCCACATCCCAATTACCTGTGTCTGGAGCGTTTCTCCACAGGCCTCTGCTGAAAATAGGCTCTGTCCTAGTTGGACATTTCTGGTCAACAAATTTTCTCCCCACTAGCATTCAATCACACATATTTGTGATTCTGTTTAATAATGTGTCTTAAGATTTCATGTGTCTTTGTGCATTTACTTATCTGTTCAAACAACTGAAAAAAATGCAAAACGGTGACTGTTACCAATATGGTGGTGTTTACACAATAAAACCCATATTTATTTAAATCTTAAGGACTGCATACAGAAGACACATTTGACCATGTCAGTCACACCCTGTTTCATATATATGCCTCTCAAATTATGACGTTTATTGGAAATCTGGTAGGGTTAACAAAGAGAGACTTTTTTCCTCTGTGAAATTTATCAAAAAGGAAATGAGTTACTTGAAAATGTGGAATAGTATTAGAGATGGGTAGAGGCAGGAGGAAAAAATTTTGGAAGATAAACTAAGAGGTAGAAGTGAAGTCCTGCAAACATTAAGAGATGCAGATCCCATGACAGATCAGCAGTGTGAATTTACAAAAATCTTCAAGTAGGTTCATAATTAAAGGGTTAATGAAGATTAATAATTCCTTTAGATGTTGAGAAGAGCTCCAGAAAATTAACAATTATTACAAAAGTTACAAAGATATAATCAAGAGATAACATAAGTCTACTAGCAAGTAATATCATGACATAACATAAGTCTATTAACAAGTAACTGTAATAATAAATCTATTAGCAAGGAATTTGGGAGGATGCAGTCCATGACAGATCAGAGATAGTTGGATGGATGCTGGATTATGAGTTAAGAATATTGATTTCTGAATATTATTTATTTATTTATTTATTGACATTTGTTAACCAGCTTAGTCTAGCTGAGCCAGGGGCCCATTTTCACAAGAGACCTGAGGAGAAAAGCTCCAGAAAATTAACAATTATTACAAAAGTTACAAAGATATAATCAAGAGATAACATAAGTCTACTAGCAAGTAATATCATGACATAACATAAGTCTATTAACAAGTAACTGAAAAGGGTGTACTAAGATTGGTAGGTTATGTTGGATGCTAATAGTGTGGCTGGTCAAAAGGGAGACATGATAGCAGAAGTAATTTTTAGCTAGAGTAATATTAGCACAGCAAGTAACACGTGGATAGAGAAGGTAATTAGAGGGGTAAAGAAGTGTTGAAATGAAATCCAGAGTAATTTAGATTAAAGGAGAGGATGAGGAACAAGAAAGACCATAGAAGAGGGGGAAATAGGTCTGTAAAATTTGGAGAAGGAGTACAGCTAAAACAATCTTTTTTTTTTCAAACAATTTTATTGAATTTCATAAAGACAATAAATATAATATGAATAATTTGTTAATAATTGAAAGCACAAACTATATACAATATATACATTGGCCTATATAAAAAGAGAATATTCAGTTAGAGAGATTTAGTTACACAATGGCAAAAAAAAAAAAAACTAGTACTTC
>NC_056736.1:5992115-6049615 GCF_019279795.1 Protopterus annectens | reverse complement strand
AAATTTGAAGTTTTTCATAAGTGCTCCTTTAATGTAAGTGCATAAAACCAGTACATTAGCTATTTGTTCTTATTATTTTATTCAGTAGTTTTAGAAATTTAAATAAATGTTTTTATTTGTTGTTTATAGTCGTTCAAATTTTATTACAAACATTACTGCTAATATAACTACTTGTCTAAGCAGGTAATGAATCCAAGTCTGTAGAAGTGAAATGGAAAATTAATTGACTCCACTCATCAGGATGTAATGCTGAAAAACATGGCACTCCAATGAATGCATTCATGTTCCATGCTGTAACTTTGACAATATGCAAGAAGTAAAAGTCCAGAAAGAAGTACTCTATGAACTATAAGTTAATAAGTGCGTGAAGACATATCTAAATATCTGTTTTCAGTTTGCTGAATAGTAGACTTGTTCTTACCTAAACAGCATGACATAAATTGCAGTCTCAGATACAACTCAGAGATAGCTCTGAAAAACCTAAATATTCCTAATTTTGGTAATATGAATAATAACTAAAAGTACAATACACTGAAACTTTAGAGGAACAATCTCAGAAATTCTATGTTTTCAAAAGGAAGAGGGGGTGAATATACTATAGCAAGTTGAAAAAACATTTAAAATGCTGAATGGTGGTACATATATTGTGTGATTAATAGATAAACTTCTCTGCCTTTGTTACCTTACCTGCAGTTAATGAAAATGTTGATAGAATGGAAGGGTATCTGCTATCTCTGTCATCCAGAATAAAACAAGGTGGCTGCAAATCCTAATATACACAGAGAAGTCATGCAGATACGTCATTGTGCCATTTTGTAAATTAAAAAAAAAAAAACGGGAGTGCAGTTTCAACAGCAAGTGAAAAGGAGAACTCATTGTGTTACAAGTCACTAATTATTAAAATGTTATTGCCTATAACAAACACTGAAAGTATTGGTAATCCACATTAGTTTGTATTTCTGTGCCAATAACTGTTGGACAGACTATAATGAATATATTCTAGATATATGAATATTCAGGCACAAGTGATATTCTGGACAGTGGAATTGTACTATAAAGACTATATGTTTGATAAATATATCACTGTTATTTCATTTAATTCCCAGATGTGGTAGCCTTAGAAGAAATCTGTCAACAAATGGAGCATAATGTGAGGAAAGATGAACTGGTATCAACTTGGTGGTATGACATCTAGTGTTCTGATAAGGGATTATTAAGCTAATAATGACTTTAAGGATATGAATATGGTTGACCTACCCCATTGCTTTTCTCATTATTGCCTGAAATAGGCAGAGAACTATTACAATAATCGGAGAATAACGAATCAAACTGGCATGTACCACTGGAAAAGAACCATCTGAATCTGTAATGTAGAGTGGGGAGAGTTTTAACCAAGAACATAAGTCTGTGTATATTATGAAGGAAAAGAAAATTAAGTTTTGATGACAGACAAAGACACAGTCAAAAAGATCAGTATTTACTGAATAAGATTAGGGCTTACTAATGTTAAATGTATGTACCTCAGACTTCAAAAGAAGGTTTTATAACAGCAGTTCTGTAGATCTCTGATACCTATATGAGAACACCACAATTTATGTAGGGGAAATGGTGAAAAACTGGGCTTCTGATAACTATGTCAAAGACTGGATTGCAATGTTGACTCTTAGTATTAAAGAAATTGTACTTCCGTTCAAATTTATGCAGTTTAGGAATCTCAATTTCTCTGATCAATGTATTCTCAATGATAACATATTCTGAAAGGTGTGAGTCACAAACCATTCTTGATAGGGTATACTCTCAGCACCCCACAAAGGTAAGGATAGTTTATTTTAGAGGGGGTTGGTGGGTCACTGTTAGCAACACTTACTGATCTGAATTCAAAAGGTAATTGCTAAAGCTGTTGGGGTATTACTTGTTTATTTTTCCAGATTTGATATGCAGTGCTTCAAAGAATTGTCACATAACTGTTACGATTGACAGAATTTATCCTCAACTGTTCACTTCATAGCCTAATTTGGAGGGTTGTTCTAGTCATATACCAAACTTCCTGTAAAAAGACTTTATTAAATCAGCATTAACCTTCATACTACATTATCTTTTTGTCTGTTTATTTTTTAATAAAACCCTCTACTTACACACCACGACTACCACTGAGTTCCTTAAACAATTTTTGTAATGTTTTCCTCTACCTCCTTTTATTATGTTTGCATGCTAATCACCCTTAGTCACTCCTCATATGGCTTTTCATACAGGCTATAACACACCATTAACATGACTTCCTTTGAACTTTCTCAGTTCCTTAGCATTACACATAGTAATTTAGGTAAGGTTTTAAACTTATCTAAAAAGAAAGGATAATACATTCTTGCTTTAAGACATACTCTTTCTTCAAATATGCACATATTCCAGTGAATTCCTCTAACTGCCACCTTTGCTTTTACTAACCATACCATTTTCTGTAGGTTTTCCTGGAGTGCCTTGCTTTAGGTCCCTTCCCCTTTGGTCACTGAGGCTCACTTCCTAACACCACTGTTGCTATTCCTGCTGTGGACTCCTTTCAGTGTCATGAGTCTCTGATAAAATATAAATTATTTTGTATTTAATGTAACTTTCCACATTTTTAGACCATTGCTGTGGTATTGAGAAGAATATTCCATTCTCTCTTCATCTAATTTGCCTTAACCTTATTGAATAACATTCTATTACTAGAAAATTGTGCTTTTTTTTCTTTCTGGGACTTTTTAGGGTGACTTATATGACACTGCAAAGGACCAAACCCAGGGCAGTTCCCTTTGATAAATCATTAGTTGCAATACCTCCATCTGAAGTCTCCTCCAATGAAGAGAAAAAAAAACATCAGTTCACATCTGAGAACATCACCTTGCCTTCATCACTGTTGATACATAGTTTTCTACAAATATTTAGACTTCAGTAAGCCTTTAAAAATGAAAGATAAAGGCATTGTTGGCATCTGCATTTGTTTATATCTCTGAAAGGTATATTCCACTTTTGACCTGAGATAAATTATTATGTGAAGATACCTTCTCTCTGGATAAATTTATAATTCTGGATGATTTATCTCTTAAGTAGTTTATGTCCTTAAGGGAAAATATCTTATCACAAGCCAAATATCAATTTCAAGATATGGTTATTAAAGGGTTATTAATGAACTGCAAAGAACTAAGGAATGATACGTATACAGATTACAACACAAGTTATTTTTTATAAAATCAGACTTGTGCTTTACAGGCAAAAATGAAAGGGCTGATTAAGCTGTATGAATTTCCATGGGAGAACTTAATATTGAAAAATTTTAAAAAGAAGGTGGTATATAAAGATTACAACACAAGCTATTAATACAGGATTAAATACATGATTGTGTGATCTCAAGAAAACTGATTAATAAATGGCCATGTTTGTTTAAGGGTCTATTTTAGACATACATATATATATATATATATATATATATATATATATATATATATATATATATGTTTATATGTATATATTTATAACCAGCACACACATATACCAGTGCACCAATAAAAATTTATATACTTTAATAAAAATTCATGAGCGCTTTCACAGTCCTTTACAGACTGCTTAATCAGACTAAATATATATATTTATATATATATATATATAAAATTTAGACAGATTTATCCAGTATAAAAAAATTCAGGGAATTCATTATACCTCAGCAAAATGTTTAACATGGAAATAAGCCAAATGAATGCTCGCAAGCCCTGCTACCGAGGCTAGTAGATGTATTTCATCATTCGTAGACCTGTAATCTTTGTGAGTTTCCTTGTAACTCCATACGGTTACAATATGGATTATATTGAGACATTTGCTCAGAGAAACACTGTATATTGATACAAAGTTACAATGGCAACAGTGGCCAATATGTGGCTGTTATTAGTATGTTGGAGTCTAAACTGCTGCCTGGATTTTCTGTCAAAAATTGTTCATACATTTTTTGTGGTAATTTTTTACTATAAACTAAAAAATAATAAAATCATATTGTAAATAACAGAGCTCATAATTTTATTTTTTAAGGTAAGCCTGAGTTTTACTTAACCTGTGTGTTTTTATGTATTGTTTTTAACTTTATGTGTATTACTCTGTTTGCCTAAGATCCTGTTTATATGCATTTTCTGTTAACTTTACACTTCAAGATTCAATGTTTTGAAACATTCATTTTAATATATTAATAAAAAAGTTAAAAATAGACCTTTGATGTCAGACAACTTCTAACTTACTGGATATGCAACTGGAAAACTCAGTTTCTTCTGTACTGCTTAGCTTTGCCCTTTATATCACTGGTTTAAGAATTACATCATCACCCTGATGCAAAACCTCAACCAACATAAAAAAAAAAACATAGCTTTCAAATGACATTTTGCTATTGTCATCTAATCGAAAATTCATCTGAAATCTGAAATCTGTTGTCAGGTATCATTGGCTTTCTTTAAATTCATACTTATCAGTGTATACAAGGATAATGCACTGTCTTTTTACAATACAACATAGTCTCCATTTTTATGGAGAAATGAGGAGTTTACATATAGAGAATGTCTGTATAAGCTGACATTACCCAAGTCAGAATAACAAGTCACATTTTGGTCATGCATGTAGAACTCCATTTATAGAAAACTCAATTGGCTGTCCCTTTATTCAATATAAGCAATGAATGGGTGTGAGAAAAATGATATTGCTCAATTCTACAGAACGATATTACTCCTCAGTGTATTATCCATTATGCAATTGCTGTCAATTGACCCTCCTTATAAACCGTTAAAACACTGGAACACCTCCTCTATAAATGTGTCATGTTACTTGCTAAAACCAAGAATTACCACCATCATCATGTATGTTCCACTAGAAAGAAACGGTTGACTTTCAAACTCCCTTGCAACCCTAAATTAGGACACAATGAATGAATTACACAAATTAATCACAAAGCAACTGCCAGATCCTTCTCACCGAAAATGTCTAAGTAAAAGCAAAATGGCAAGAATACAAAACGTACCTGGAATGTTATATCAGTCTTGCAGTTTTACGTAGACTGAGTTAGGAGAGCGACAGAAATTATTTATTGCTCTGTAAACAAAGACTTGACAGAAATGGATTTTCATACTGGCTATTCAACGAGTCATCCCTACAGTCTTCTAGTGTCAATATTCCAGATTCAAACTAGTATCCATCCATCCATCCATCCATCCATCCATCCATCCATCCATCCATCCATCCATCCATCCATCCATCTGTCCATTTCTGCACATGGGGTCGGGGTGTCATTTCATCAGTGACAATCATTTAGAGCCAAAGTTTACACCACCAAGTGGCTACACCAGCCATTGTAGTCTTTCCACACCACACACTCAAACCTGTGGCTAATTGAGGGTGACCAATCTACCTACTGCATGCCTTTGGAATGTGGGAGGAAACTGATGCACCTGGAGGACATGCAGACTCCACACAGAAGGCACTACATTTGAGAATCAAACTGGGAAACTTATTGCTTATTGCATCTCTATCAGCTGTGCTACTGTGCTAGTATATTCAGACCATTTCTTTAATGGCCAGAAAACATCTAGATAACAGCATGCAAAACATTATGTACTTTCACCTACCAATCACACAGTTAGACCTCAGCAGCAACATAACATTTCATTGCTATGGATAGAAAGTTAACAAATTAGAGCTGCTAAAAAACAATGCATTCTTCTGTTAACATTATGTTCAGGTATTGCAACAGATTCATGAATAAAATACAATATAGAACGCACTGGTTAGTCATAACTTTGTCTGTTGCAAACACCAAAGTTATCTGCATCTAAACCATTACAACACTGTGTTATAAGCAAATAAGATATTGGTAATGCTGCTTCAGTAGAAACAACAGGCAGTCAGCAGAACAGCTGAAATCAAAATATGCTTTCCTACAATGTAATTAGTAATTATAAAATAATTCAAATCTGTCTACGTGTATACTGCACAATAACATCTGAAGCTCTTAGAAATTGAGCCACCTTCCTTACAGTCAAAGAATATTTACATTTATAAGGCCGTCTCACCAAGAAGAATTTACAGAGGTAATTCCTAACTCTTCATGTATTTTCAAAGATGACTCCCTCTTCATTATCCAGATTTTAAAATAGTGATGAAACAGTAGGAACCTGGAGCATATGTCATTTGAATGACACCAACTCTGCCTTTCTAACAAATCTGCACACTCTGCAGTTAAAGTGATATGGCATTGCAGAAATTATGTAACATATGATACTGTTTAATTTTACATCTGTCCAGAAATCATAGCAGTATACTTGACACTGTTAGCAACACCAAATACATTATGTGGTAGATCCTTTAAAGATGGAGAACATCCAGGGGTATAACTGATGCAACAAACATGCCACACAACATCTCCTCCTAACAACTTTACACTGAGCAACCAATTTTGAGTCTAGGACACTGTGCCAGCTTCGACCTGTTCCCAAACTGATAAGCTTCCATATTCATTATCTGGATGGAAAGGTCGACAATATGGAAGAAATTAAACATTATAAAGCAGTGTATCATCTGAAGTGAATACCAAATACCAATAGCTTCCCAATGGGACACTGCAGTTAAAATAATAAGTATACTGCCTGTATGCCACCTTTTGTTACTGCTTTGCAAGATTTGTATCATATCTTATACTCATGTACCCTATTTTAATTATTCTGTAACACTGTGGACATTTCCTATATTTAAGCAAATGTTTTGAAAGGAAATGAATTTCCCTCTCTTGCCATGAACTATTAAAAAAGTTAGTGCTGTTATTAGCTCGTCTCTCAGATCTACAAGAATGTAAGGTGAATCATTTCAGATCTCATTGTTATCTCAATTAGAGCTACATGAAGCACATCTTACCCCCTTGAGAGACCCAGGTTAAAGTTGGTTTGGTGTTTTCACAGTCATAGATGTTGTGGTCCTGGGTATTCATCAGTTCACTGGTTGGCAATTTTATTGTTCAACCATAGATCATCTCAATACTAATAATTATCCTCTTCATTTAATTAAAAATCTGGCTATCTACTCAATGACTTGGATTAAGCAAAATAAATTGCAATATTTTATCTATGCTATATTTGAAATATCTTAGTACTAACCTATTACCAAAGGTAAGCTAACAATAACCCAATGATTATATTGTGTAGAAACATCTAGTTCAACTATTCTTTAACTGGTTAATTGCTTTTTTTCTTCTAGCTACCCTTCCACACAATAATCCCAGCTTCTTGCTTCCATGGACTTTACATATCTATCGCAGTTTCATATTAAGTAGAGTCCTGAAACATGCTGCAGTCATATTTTGGTAACAATGGTGCAACTATTCAAAATGCATTTACCATTATGTTTGCTAACAAATGTTTTGTTATTCATATATGTGTATGTAATGTACATGATTGTATTCCTATGTTCTGTTTGTTGTATTAAAGTTGTTAGCAATACACATTTTTACATTCAAAAAAATAAAACTTAAAAAAAAAATACCTTTATTTTTTTCTGATACATTGCAAACATTTTATTTTACTTGTGTGCATACTGGTTTTGCCATTTGTCTTTTAACCACTGGACTTCTTCTGTACTTGCACACCTAGATGGATTTCCTTCATTAACTGCCCTGATGTTATAAGAGGTACACAAGGATGTCCCACAGACTGCTCTGTGCCCACTTCTCACCCCAGCCAGGATAAATGTTCTATAATAAGACTCATGAACCTATCACCTATAATCTTGATCCTCTCTCAGGCAGCAACAATAATAGCCAATTAAGACGGCATCTCTCCAAATGGTTTCATCATCTCCAGGGATGCTAAAGCCAAAATGTCTTCATCGGAATTACAATCAGTTGTTTCATCATGATATAAATGTTGCCTGACACAGATATGTAGCACTTCTGAGAATGTCAGCATGTGTGCTACTAGCTTAGTTGTTGGGTCTTTTGGCTTTTCCCGGTTATGGGTCGCCACAGCAGAACTCTGGTCTGCTAATGATTGGCAGTAGATTTTTACGTGCCGAGTTGCCAGCCCTGACGCACAACCTTCAACAAAGGTACGTGCATTCACGCATGTCTCCACACAGAAGACGCTTTAGCTGAGAATCGAACAGGACAACATCTTACTGTGAGGTGACAATGCTACCGCAGCACCACCACCGCAGTATTGTGCTACTACTCCAAACTTCTCCAAACCACTGCACTGTTGTGATCTTTATCTCAGACTCATGCTTGTTTTTGATGGTCTTTTCTCTAATGGATAAATAAATGAAATAAAAAAAAAACCTTCAGCTTTCTTTTCTGGACCCAAGCCCCCATGAAACACTCCATTCCCACCATATCAATCAGCAATGGAGAATGGGTAACATCATGTCTTCCCCAAAACTTGCTTTCAATGATAAGGACAGCACACTGCTGACAATAGGAAAGACAATGTTTGGCAAAAACACATGCTGCTCTTGTCTTAGCCTAGTCATTTGTCTGTATATAGATAATGCCATGATGTGTCCTACCCTGGGAAGATGATACTGCCATTCTGAGGACAGGACCACATTCTGTCACTATAATGCAGTTGGCATTCAGCTTGCCACCTTCTCCTCTCCTCTCCTTTCCCATGCATGCATTTTTCGTTTGTAATTGTTTAATTATACAAACTATGCTGACTTTTCTTCCCTGGATTCAAATCATTGTCTTGTAGCTTCTGTCTGTTAAGGAATGCACTCCCTTGATTACTTCTTAGTGTAGAAAGATGAGAAAGTGATCACCATTACTATTACACCCAAGAAGAGTACAGGTCATCTTGTATATTGTAGGGTTCTACATCCTACAGCTTTATGTAGACACCACAGAATTTTGAAGTGATGTGTTCTAAGATGAGCTGTTTCTTTTCTCAGTTCACACTGATTTCTACAGGTAGGATAACACTGCAAACTTCAGAAGACCCCCCCCCCCATGAGAATCACTGTAAAGGAACTCTCCCATTTCCTCTTATCTGAATTTAGTATCAGTTAGTCTTTCAATAGCATGAAACTGAAATGCAATACATTTCTTGAGGCTGCTGTCTGATGAATGAAATATTCTCTGTGATTTATTTGTTCAGTGTGTAAGTATATTGGGTAGTTCAGAAGTCAATAAAGTTTACAAATGAAATGCCCAGGCACAGAAAGTAATGTGAAACTGGTACTTGGGATGGAAATTTTCCACTTAGCTTGCAACATTCTGGGAGTTAAGATCAGTGAATAAGTTGTAGTACTTCTTTGTCAGCAACTGTTAATGTTTGCTTCCAGTTTTTGATGCTTTACATCAGCAGCCTAGTTAAGCACAAATCAAGGGAGATGTTATACAAAATGGCAATGCCAATATTAATCGGACATTATATTGCAACATTTACTAGCCTAATGCACTTTGTCAAGTAATTTCTCTAAATACTGAGAATGAATGCTGCATGAGACTCCAGTACCACAAAAACTGTATACTCTCAATACACCATCAGTTCAGCATAACGCAAGCATTGGTTCAGGCCCCTTCAGTTATAACTTGCTAGTATTTTGCAGATGTCTGTTCAAAGTACCAGAATGCTTTGCAGTTAAAACAACACTCTATACTACCTTATGCTATCCTGCAACTCTCCCTGGACTTCATGATATTAATTTCCTATATATTTATTGACTTGTTCATTCCAGATGAGCAAATAAATACAGAGGCTACATGAGCCAAAGGATGAAAAAATATTTTTCAATATATCATTGCTCTGCAGTAAGGTTCTAAGATGAAAAAGTGAAACAATTAATATATTTGTCCTACATAAAGTGAGTCAGCTACGTCAATGCCATGATTATGGAATGTTTTATATACATCCATACATGAAAATATGCTGAAATAATAACTCATACATCATTCTCATTTAATGACCAGAGTTGATGAGTCAGAGGGCACCATCTTTAACTTTATATTTCTTCAATTAAATTCAGAAAACTTGCCAAATTTTGCTATATTATGAAATTCATTAAATGTACACTAAATATAATGCAAGAAATATCCTTTATGGATGTACAGACCTCTTACATAAAAAAAAAAAACTATCAAATCACCAACTGTTATGATCCCTAATGACATAATGACAATATATTAGCTAAATGAAAAAAGTTCTTAGCACAGTCTACAATAAGATAGCTCATTCTAAACAAATAAATAACTCACTCAAGCCATTAACATTTAACAAGACTAAGGCATCTAGTATATGTACGTATGTATTTATGTATGTATGTATGTATGTATCTATTTTTAATATGTCACGGGCAGTCTCTGTCATGCCACAGATAAACTATTTTAATGCCTGTAAATTTATAAATTATTTTCCTTCAAATGGAGCCACAATCCATATGCTTCTATTAAGTATGTTAATGACTTCTGAATTATGAGACACTTGGGTGATATGAGTTTTACAACATACATATATATTTTGTTAAAACAAAGGAACTAAACATTTGAATTTCATGATGCATTCTGTGACAAATAATATAGATAACAGCAGTAAACCTTTTAGATGCTAACACTACAAACATGCATCACATGGGTGTATTTAGTATACTTCTTACAAAGGATCCATGGCTTAAAAATTTGATATAGCATCTGTTTTCCCTCTCCCGCACTATGTAGGCTTTAACAATTTATAAGCTGACTCTACAAGTGTCACTAAATGAAATATTTAAACCGATGGATACAACATGCACAATACAGGTTTTATCAGAAAAAAACTGACCACATCTCAGTAATGTTGGATATCTGAACATATCAATCAATAGGATTATGGTGCAGAGTAGCTAGTCCTTCACATCTGACTTCATAGTAAACAAAGCTAGATTATCTAAAATCATGTCAGCTTAATCAGATGACCATTCTCCTGTCACTGATTTAACATTTATGTATTCATGTTTTACTTTAATACATCGACTAAGGTATTATTAATTAGGATTTATGAGTAACTGTAAAATTGAAAATGGGATTATTTTTACTCCCACTTATGTAATTATAAAATCTCCTGGCATCACAAACATTGGAAGCCATTACGAAAGCTCCTCAGTGTTCATTTGCTTACCGTTTGGGTATAAGCATGTAACTTAGCCAGCCAGAACACTTAGAGGATCTCTGAAATGCAAAACTTCTGCCTATCGGATTTACCCAGCTGACAATAAATAGACAGACAGAGAGATAAAACATATCTAAACATAAAATATGAAGCTGATATGACTGTAATCAAAACAGTACATTGTTAATGCCACTATGTCTATCTGCAAAACCTGTAAATTAAACAGGACCATCATATCACATCTTCACTGTCTAAATCATATATCTTCATATTTTTAAAAGTCAACACACTGTTATCAACATTACAACATGTCTGTTCCAATGCTCAAAATGCAAATAGGTACAGGTGTTAAACAGTTACTTTCATAGCCATACCCTGTTTTAAATAAGGCTGTCGCATGACAAAAAAAACCCACACTTCTAACACATATGTAATTTATTTAACTGGGAATTACCATAGCATTATTGTCAGACTTCATAAATAACTAATATTCAAGTTGTAACATTTATTTATACACATATACCAAAGTAAAATATACTTGTATCTCAGGTATTATGACCTAAGATTTCACTTCACTGGTACGGCACTTAGGCAAATAATTTTTACTCGGAGCAGATTTTGATGTACACTGACAACCAAACATATAGGGCTTAGACTGGCATTTTTTTCTCATTCATGCAATTAGTTCAACATTGCTGGGACCTGGAGGTAAAAAAACTAAAAACATAAATAATTTAAAGATATTGTGAGTATGTGTGTGTGTGTGTGTGTGTGTGTGTGTGTGTGGGTGGGTGTGTGTGTGTGGGGGGTACTTTTTATGCTTAAGGCTTAGATTGGCGGTCAATAGTCAAAAACTGTTTTGAAGCAAAAATGCCAATTAATATTACTCTTGTACCTTCCATAGTCACTACTCTGATCTATCCTCAAATGATCAACAGAGAAATGAATAACTGATTCCACTGACTGCAATAAGAAATTGAATTAAATATGCATACATAAATATGCAATTTCTGGGTCAGGACTACCATAACAGATGATTAGGTACACATTTATGAACTACAAGCAATAAAAGTGCTCAGTATGATGTTATTTCACTAAACATTAATCTGCTAACATTAAAGCCTCTCCTGACTTCATGACCTTTTCTTGACAGAGGGTTTTTGCTGGATCTGTATTCCTATGTGCAGTTTTGATCTTCTCAGAGGTTCACCAGTAGAAAATTGGCTAAAAAGATGGAACAGTAAAATATCATTCTATGTGTTGAACCCCTTAATGCTTCTTTCAAAGAATAATAGAACTCCAACTGGATTATCAGGCATACCCTCAAGGAAGATTGGGACTGGTGTTCATAAGTGAGCAACTAGTAGTCAGGAATCTCATGTAGCCTGGACAAGCTTAGCCTAAAAGCCAATGTGGACTCAGCATACAACAGATGAAAGATGGGAATCAGGTGCAATGCCAGTTAACTGGCAGCAGTTACCAATATTACCAATTGTTAGACATTAGTAAAGGATATACGATCTTTTGATGCAATATGCAACCTCATTGCTGGGGGACAAAGCAACAATCTGTTTGGGATGTTACACATTATCAAGAAGAAACACAAAAATACAAAAGTGGAGAAACTAAAACTAGAACCAAAACACCACTATAGCCACTGGAGAACGTCACAGTCAAAGGTAGTCAACAATAATCCGCTCAGTGTTTGGGACAGAGACGAGCTAAAGCATTACTGAAGTGAAGGCGGTGGTGGGTTGTATCTAGCACTCCAGTGCAGGTAAGTTAAAAAAATGACCCGTACCAGTGCTACACATGAGCAATTTTAGCCTGAGGACTCTCCATCCCCATACCTCTCAATTTTTTTGTTCAAGAATTTCTAGATCAAGTCAAAAATAATGAGGGGATCAAATGTCAAAAAAAAACAGTCACAATTTCTAAATACTACTCTAATTCACTTAAAAAGGTAACAGAACAGGCTTTGCATCATACTATTTTCTAAACAATAACAGGTTGTTGTGTCTTTCGGCTTTTCCCGGTTAGGGGTCGCCACAGTGGAACACAGGGCTGCTAATGATTGGCAGTAGATTTTTATGTGCCAAGTTGCCAGCCCTGATGCACAACCTTCAACGAAGGTACGCCCATTCATGCATGTCTCCACACAGAAGACGCTCTAGCTGAGAACGGGTATGAAACTTTAATGTCAGGCATGATTGACTGACTGACTCACCCTTAGTAATTTACCAGAAAATAAAAAAAATTATGAGGGATAGGGCAAAGATGTAAGTCAAAATTAGATATATACTGTAAAATTAGGGACAATTGAGAGATATGAGGGTCATTTGTGTATAGATATGGCAAGGCACTTGTTGATGAATGTAAAACTGATGACTATTCCCACTATACATACTTTTAGCTGACCTGTCCCATGTGGTTATATGGATATGTTACAGCATTTTGTTAAATAAGTCATCATGTATACTCTTTGCATGTATTTGTATTTAGTGAACCAAAGAACAGAACTCTACCTCTACTCTACTGCTGAATATCTAAATGTACCCTCACTTCTTAGAGACTTACGTATGGAATAAAATCTTTAAATTATTTGTAACATATTACATTACTACTTCACTATTATATAGACTCACAGAGTTTGAACTGGCAGCATTTAAGAACATCTGGAGGAATTTTAAAAGACTGAATCCCAAGGTTTGCCTGTTTCATTTTGAGAAGAGTTTGTGGTAATATATTCAGAAACAAGGAGTTTTTCTTTGCTTTTATTTCACTTGGATTTCTAGACACTTGTTAAACATTTAATTAACCTTAAATTTATGGATATAAGGAATGTTCAGTTTGTATTTATATTCCTTAAGCCACTGTACCCTGCTGCCACATCAGACCTTGTCTTATACTAAGACAAACACAAAATATGTGGCAGACCAGGACAGAATTTATAAACACTTGCCACCTACCTTGACTGGCACCAGAGTTCCCTGCTTCATTTTGTAACACAAATGAACATGTTATGAGGGTCTTACCAACAACACAAAATCGTATGGAAGATTAGAACTACATTACTATGTGATTACTTGGGTAGAGGGCAGTTATTTGTATTTGTTTATGTGTGTTTATCTTTTGTGTAGGATGTTATTGTTATCTTAGTAGCAATCTGTTTTGAATGGAGAAGACTGATTTAACAGGTTTCTAAATAAAGACTAATCAACAACAAATAATTTTAGAAATCCGTTGGCCTATAACATGAAGATAAAATGGTGTTATTAGAAGCGCTTGGCTTATGTGAAGTCTATTTCATTGATTTATCTTATATCTTTTGGTATTATATACATATATGGTTGCTGATTTGCCTTCAACATATGTTTACAGTAACAGGACCAGTTCCTGGATTTCATTTCTGCACTAATGTAAGGGTTTGCTGCTTTATACCTTGTATTCTATAAAAAATAATCACTATTCAGTGCAAATTCATTAACTTTGCTTTGTTTTTGTACTACTTTTTTGGATTGTTTATCAACAATACCAGCACATGTTTCTACCATTTACTAATAGGCTCAATGTTAAAGACTAAATGTTTGTTTCTTATATATATATATATATATATATCTATATATCTATATAACTATATATATATATGTAATTTTTTTATTTTACATTTGGTAACCGGGTTAGTCCAGCTGAGCTTTTGGCTTGTTTTCAGTGGAGATATATATATATATATATATATATATATATATATATATATATATATATATATATATATACATACATACACACATAGATATAAACACACACACACACACATATATATGCATATGGCTTCCATGTGCCTAATCAACAAATTATTGCATATATCATACCTACTCATGCAAAAATGATTTGGGGGCAGTTGCTTATGTTGCGTTACTTTCAATACTGTAATGCAGAGATGGAGATCATAGATCCTTCCGGAGAAACAGTGAGACAGATTTTCATTGCCTGTTATCAATAAATATTTTCAAAGGTGAAAGAGCCTCAGAAAGGGAATGACGAAGATGGTTGTGGGTGTGAAATGGAGGGGTTGCTCATCTGCATAATTGTGTTTATTTACATTTTTTTCCTCAACTGTCTATACGTATGCATAAAAGTCTAGGAATAAACTACATCAAAAACTTACAATGAAAATAATATATATATACATATATATATATATATATATATATATATATATATATATATATATATATATATATATATGTATATATAGATAGATACATACATATGTGTATGTGTGCATGTGTGTAGGGGGTGTGTATCTGCATAGTAGACACACACACACACACACACACACACACACACAGTTCTGCAGTACACTGGGAAACATTGCTTCATACAATAAGCATCCATGGTTTCCTACAGCACGGGTATATTGCAAGTAAGTTTTTTACAATGCAGCACAGCCTTAGTATGCATTCATAACAGTACCATGTCTTCTCATATAAGGCAGTGGAATTCTCAGTGATGTAGTGAAAAATGTGTCACATTGTTCACACACACACACACACACACACACACACATATATATATATATATATATATATATATATATATATATATATATATATATATATCTATCTATATATATATATATATATATATATATATATATATATATAAATATATAAGATGAGTAGTAGTAATACCAAGGCCTGTCAACTAGATCTGAACTGAGCCAGTGTGCCTCCTGGCATTACAATCATTCTCTAATGCTCCTATTCATGTATTTTTCCAATAACTGAAACCTAAATGAGTCACTGTGCATTTTTTTGTTGCTCAAAAAGATATATAAAAATGAAACGAGTGTTCAGTGTTAAATTACTGACCAGTTCAAATTGTGCAGGAAATGTGATAGATGTTTTCACTGACTAAAGAATGGAGAACATGAAAAGGGGCTAAAGCAATATGTTTTTGGATGGATTGGAGTATACTCGTGCTCAGCAGAATGATAATGGAAGTAAACAGATGGTGTTCCACCAAAAACACAGGCTAGCAATTAAAACTTTAGTTATTGAAATAGTAATCCACATCGATCATCTCCATACTTTGTCTAAACAATAAATAGAATCTACATTTCCTTTTCTTTTGTTTTATGTGAAAATACTCCCTAAATGTGAGCACCCCTATACCCACCACATGAAAGAAAAAAAATCCAATTTCCAAAAATCATAAAAAAACAATGATAAGCTACCAACAAAGTAGTGGTAACGGTAGTGATTAGAAACCACAAACACATTTTTAGGACATTTTTCCCCTGGTACCTGTCAATAATCAGTCTCTTCTCTGACAATCAGCTTATTAGCTCTCCATCAGTGGGGTGATGGTTGACTTGGACATACATCTCAACCTCTTAGAGCAGGAAATCTGGACAGAGCAATACATAAGAGTGTGACAAAGGCTCAAAAATAGGGACAATTTTTAAATATTGCCTTTACAAACTTTGAAAGTTGATAGAATAACAGGTTTTGCATTATCATGAATTTTCTGAAGGGTATGAAGTCTGAAACTCAAATGTCTATCATTATTTTCTAACTTCAGTCTTTAATGATTTGCCATTAATTTGCCAGAAAAACCACAATTTTATGAAAAATGGACCAAAAATATGAGGAAGGAATCTGGACATTCTGCAAAAATCTGTACACTTGAGAGGTATACTTGGAGGAATCATCAATAAGGTAAGTACTGGGGAGGTTTAGATTTTATATTTCTAAGCCTTACCCATCTGTACCCGCACTTCTTGCTCTTTCCTTTCACAAGAGGATAATGTCAGCGGGATATCCAGCGCACACATAGTAGGAGCCATGGGGTGGTTTCCATGGTCTCTATCAGGAAAATTCAGCCAATGTTCTTCTGCCCACAGGCATGTGTATTCTTCTCCCATGATGCTAATTCCCACCCTCCCTTTATTCTCCATGAAGTTCCTGAGATATTAATCAAGCTCAAGTCACCTGGGTCATAGTTGAGGTTCTTTAACTCTGTGCCTCTGTGCAGGTCATACATGTGCATGTTTGAAACCAAATTCACAAAACATGGTCTGCATACAGTATGCAAGGATGTAAACAGATGCACAAGAGCAAACTACATATTGCTGAGAAAAATAGAAACCAAAGCTGGTTACCAATATAAGTACACCTCTGCAACTAGTCTGTCAACCATAGTAAGCAGAGAGGGCTCATACAAATGATGCACAAGAGCAAAATCTAGCCTGCCAAAGAAAATAGTAATCAAAACTGTTACCAGTACATGCACACAGCTACAATATGTCTATCAACTAAGCTAAGCACAAGGGCTCTTACAGATAAATGCACAAGAGAAAACTACAACTTGCCAATGAAAATAGTCACCCAAGCATGTTACCAGTCTATGCACAAAGCTGCAAAGTATCTAGTAACCATGCTAAGCACAGAGGGCTCACATGCAGCAAACAACTCAGTCAGTCAGAAAACTCATACACAATATACCAGTTATGAAGGGGTAGCAGGAAAGTCAGGGAGATTGATTTAAGTTACAACTATTGCAACAGAAAAGTCAATGTACAAGAAAGAAAAGGACAAGAGAGGAGGGTTCAGACAGACTTCTCTAGATCAAAGTAGAACAGCGGGGAATAGCGTGACAGAGAAATGCAAAAGTTAGAGTTATCTCCAAACCTTGCATATGTGCTGGTCGGTGTATTACCAAGTAATTGTTTGAATAGAAAACAGGCATTACTCAGTGGTTTATGCCATTCTGTGAACCAGATACATGTCTATATCAGGGGCACAGTTTACTGCAAGGTAATTTGGCAGTAGCCTCAACCATCTTTTAATGCCATGACATTGATGTATATATGACTGTGTGCGGATAAGGGATATTTTCTTTGCCAATTTGCCAGTGGTGCTATTTTAACATAAGGGCAGTTATTTGTTTTATGACATTGTCGTATCACAAAAAAAAAAAAAAAAAAAGAATGAATTATAAGCTGATATATGAACTCACAGCAACGTCTGCTTCATACTGCACCCATCTTTTGAATTACACTACAACAAATGCAAAACTTAAGTAAACAGTTTTGCATTACCAAACGTATTAAAAAGTTAATTGTACTCGATGAACTACAAAATGCTTCTATGGCAGCTGAAAGAAATATTCACAATTTGCAGCACTATTCCTCCTCCATTCTTCTTCCACTATTTCTAGACATTCTCACACATCACCCGGCAACAATAAGAGATCAGCTGCAAGGGCTGGACAAATTGTCAGTCTGGTTTTGTTATAGGATGAATAGGTGTCATTCATAGCAAATGACAACTTGGAAGTCTGCACAGCCATGCTGCAATGGTACTGCACTTGCATGCTGATGTCTACAAGAAAGTGCCTTAGAGGTATGCTGTAAAGTACTGCTTGAAAGAAACATAGTAACTGCTCTGCTTAATACAAATAATAATAACCTTTACCAGTTAGAACAACACATCAGTGAGGAACCTTTGGCATCATCTACAGCACTTATCAAGACTGGTTATGCTTTCTCTAACATGAGGGATAATGCTATGGATTACTCAACAGCCAGGCACCACTAACTGTGAACACTAAGTCAAACTACTTTTTCAAACTAATAATCTTTGTGTATAACTGTGTAGAATAATCATAAGAAATAGCTGTTGCTGCCTATACCACCTGACTGCTGACATTTATTTATGTATACATGTATGTATGTATGTGCTTGTTTTGTTTTCAATATATACAAATTGCTTTTAACTGAAATGCAGAAATGATTAGATGAATGGATGTGACATATGAGGCAACAAAATGCTCAGTGCTACAGCAAGCCTATTTTAATCATTTATTTCACCTTTTCTTGAACTTGTTAACGCTACTCCTTTTTCCATTCATCCACTTTCTGATATGGATTTTTTTCTATTATTATTATTATTATTTTTACACTGATAATCACAGCAATCAGTTTTGTAATTAAAAGAGCAAGGCAAATCTTCTTGGATGACAGTGTACTCTTCTAAATGTTTAAACTAATGAACAATATCCATCACTTCAAAAAATGCAAGTCTGTACAATGAGCCTTCATTGCACATGGCAAAGACACATGACCAGAAAGGAATTTGGAGATTTGTTTTGCCTCCCTAGGGAAAAAATAAGTATTCTTGGAAACCCAGTTTTCAGGTATGAATATTGTATAATTAGGCACTTCCATCCATGTGAGGCATACCCTTCTGTTTGTCTCTAATGGCTTTACAGATTTGAGTTAAAATATAGGATTCTTTGCACAAAGCTGCCAACTGCATGCTTCTAAAGACATAATCAGACTAGGGAAACAAATGCCATTAAAAGCTAGAGCAGTATATAGCAGACATCACTACAAAATGCCATTTCAGATTCAAAAGGAAAAAAAAATAAATAAAATAATACTTTTGTAGGAAACAAGTCTTCATTTTCATTTCTCAGAACTAGAAAGGCTCTGCATGTAGAAGAGTTTGTTTTTCACCAAAACCAAGATTCATTTCTTAGGAATATCAAACAGTTCTAAAACTGCAGAATGTCAAATTAATGTAATAATTTCACTGTATAAAGTTTATGTTCTTGGACTGTTAATGTAAGTGGTTTTATGGGTGGCAAGGTTAGATTTCACAAATAGTTTTTCTGTGACGGTGAAGATGGCACTGATTAAAGAAATTCTTTCCAAACCATTTAAATGAGCTGTTTAATGCTGTGCAAAAAAAATTTTGTAATCCACTGAGGTCATTATACCTCCTCTGAATTGTAGGTAGGTGTTAAGTGTAGTAGTGAATATGACATGTGACTTGCTCCATCCATCTGTGTTACGTAACGGTTGAAAGTTGTTATACTTAGACAAAAGTTATCGTAGTGTTTGTGTGCTGAAGGAAACAAAATAGCACAAAAAGTTAGCATGACAGTGATAAAAAATTATGATCATAACATTTCAGTTTGATATCATAAACAGACTACCTAGCCTGCTGAATGTGATTTTTTTTTTTGCAAAATGAAAACTGACCAGTATACATTTGGACCATATATATGTATTTATATATCTATATCTATATATCTATATATATATATATATATATATATATATATATATATATATATATCAAGCTATATATAGCTATGGGTCTACTTTGTTTTAATTCACCCTGACCAAATTGCTGAAAGCTCAAATTACTGAAAACTCATTTCACCGAATCTCATTTCACTGAAGTGAATACTGGCACTGTGTAGAGTACTGTAAGGCAAGTAAAAGGCATATGCCCTTTTTCCCCACTGTACTGTGATCCTGGAGTTAGTATATATAGTTGGGGATGTGGGAGGGAGGTGTGCATGTGTGTAAGTGATCTCAGCTTATTGAACATGTGTGTGTGTGTATGTGTGTGTGTGTGTGTGTGTGTGTGTGTGTGTGTGTGTGTGTGTGTATGTGTGTGTGTGTGTCCATTAGTGTGATACTGTGAGTAGGGTGCCTAATCTAATGATGACTCTCCATGCGTTTGTGTGCAGGGAATGTTTGACTATGTTTGTGTATGTGTGTGTCTGTGTGTGTGTGTGTGTGTGTGTGTGTGTGTGTGTGTGTGTGTGTGTGTGTGTGTGTGTGTGTGTGTGTGTGTGTGTGTGTGTGTGTAACAAGCCAATCTTGCAATACTGGAGGGAACACAAGAAATCAAGGACAGAATTTAATAACACCCCAACTCACTAAAAAAATGAATAAAACAACAGGATTTGCAGTGCAAAAGACATTGTGTACATAGGCGAGGGATAGTAGACACCAGGGATACTCTTTAATATCACCTGAAGCCACTTCCCAAGTTAAAAGAGCAACAGGCTTTATAAGGAATGAAAAAAGTTTTGAACCGCATAATCTGACACAGAAAGCGGCTCACTAACAAGTCAGAGCTTTAGTTCTTTGCACCAGTGATGGGCTTAATATACTAGCTGGTATTGCATTGTGATATATTTCCAGACCAGTAAGACAATTGTTGTGAAAATACTTCACAGTTCAACATTTGACAAGGAAAAGTACATTGATAGCAGTTTATTGAGCATGGCCTTACTCAACAAAGTATGGAATGAGTTTGTTTTGTTTGTGTTTTATTTACATATTCTAAAATGTTTCATGAATTGTGTGGAGCGTGTTGGGAGGCTTGGAAAATCACATGGTTAAATTAAGTGATTTTTATTGATCTAAAATATTTTTAAGCATCACTGCAACCTGATGGTTTGTCTGATGAAGTCATTTATGTAAAACGATGAAAGCACTCATCACTTTATGCATAAATAAAAGGATCTGATTTTAAATCGATGAGCAGTGATTTTAAAAGGATTCAAGGGAATTTTCCTCGAAGTACATTTCTTGTGCTTGTATTTCCAGCTTTCAGTGAGCAGTTTGTTCCAAGTTTGTTTTTGATGCTTTGAATCGTGATTAGACTCTTCTTAACATGTTCCTTTCTCTTTAGTCCACAAAAATGAATATGTGTAAATAACTAAACAAATCAGATTACATTAAGGACACTTTTTACTGACTTCTAATCGACAGTTACTGCTAACTTTTTCCTTATATAACCTGTTTTTATTTTTTACACTGTGCAGACAAAACCAAGGACTTTCCCACTTATATATGTGCATGTGTGTGCGCAGGGGTGAAGCAAGCAAATTCCATTCTGTACTCATAAGTTTCTAGTACTATCCCCCTTGGACACCTATCATTTAAAAATTCTGCATCTTTTAAAATCTATCCTCCAAGTACTTAATAAATGTAAGTAACATTTTCAGCTGCACCTTCTAAAACTATTAAGGATTGTTTTTTTGATTAGCAATGCACCTGTTGTTGGAGACATTTGATTTAGACAGTTAGAGACATAATATGACCTGAAAAAAGCCATACTGATGTAATGTTCAGAAAAAAAGAAAACATGTACTCAGTAGAGTACATAGAGTATGCCTGGCTACACCCTTGTGTGTGAGCATATAAATTAAGCATATATATATGTATATGCATTCACATTTAAGTTTAGCCAATAGCTTTAAAGCTAATGCTGTACAACTCTCATTACCATCACTGAGTTCTTGGAGAAGTACAGGTCCTGTTCCATAATGTCAGCCTGACACACAAACATGGATCCAACATAATATGCACATTGTGTGATTGTTAGTTCCTACCCTTGTGACTTGCAAAGTCCATAATTGTCAATTACTTCTGCACACGATGAAGTTTCATTCTTAAGAAATTCAAGGCCCTATTCTTATAGCCTTTTTCAGAACTTTTAAAAGTTCTGCATGTGTTCTACATTAAAATCTCGCAGCAACAGCACAATGACTTAACAGTATGAAGTACTAGGGACTTCCTAGATATCCTGGTTTCTTGTCTGGTACAAAATAGCAGCTCCAACAATTAATTCAGTTACAAATGAATGATTCTTTATGCGGTTTACATGCATATGAGCGACCGACTGATATCTGAAGTGAAATTGTCAAAAACAGAATCCTCAGTCTGCATAATTCCGAATTAAAAACAATCAAACTGCTAATGCCGAACAAATGCCTAAATTCAGCAATGTATGGTTCGACATTCCATATGTGATTGTGACATTATTCGCACATTATCATATAATGGCGTCTTTCCTGCTCCAAACAGGAAGGCATTCTGGCATGCATTTCATCCACACAGGCGAGTGACATGAAGGTAGCAGGTATTCCAAACATAGACAGTATGTAGAAACACCTTGCAATGGTACAGATAAGTAGAGCAGGTATAGCAGAATAGCTTTGTAATGTCAAGTCCTGTTTACTTTCAGATGGCTGAGGAGGAAAGCATTTCCCATAATCTTGGTACTATAGGACAGACGTACAACACTGTCAAAAGCCAGAAGGGGAAATACACATTGTTTATAGATGGTTACCACACTATCACGAGAAATGTGTTGGCCTGAAGCACTACTGGTGCTGTATAAGGAAAAGCAGGGACAAGTGCAACGGTAGGTGCATCATAGAATGTGGGAGCAATGGACACGTTCTCACCAAAAGTAGCGCACATTTCCATGGCCCGGATCCACTGTAGTGTGAGGTGTGTCAGATCCATGAACAGATACGTAAAAGAGCTCAGAATTCTGTTGAAGACCCTTGCAAAATCGTATCTGAGGTGCTGGTGAGTACATCCACCACTGTAGTAAATGAATTGCCAAACATCAAGACATTGAAGAAGAATGTTACTAGACTCAGACACAGGAAGAAGGTTGCCATGTTCCAGGACCTGCAGTCCCTGCAGGACCTGTCTAGCAAAATGCTACCATTGAAAAATGGCACATTCATCATAGAACATAGGGAGGTATATGAGCAAGGTGTCTGGATAGTGATACTTACTACGGAGGGTAACCTGAGGCTATTGTGTGCTGCTGACTTTATACTAGTTGATGGTACATTCCCTATCAGTACCAGGGAGTGCAGGCAGGTGTATACGATCCACAGTCCACTAAACCTGTCAGTTAGTAAAAAGTTAGTCCCTTTACTATATGGCATTCTGCCGTGTAAAACCAAAGAATGCTACAAGCAGTTCTGGGCCATGGTGGTAGAATTGTGTGGAAAGCATGATTTGTGTCTGACCCCGTGAATGGTCATGTCTGGCTTCTAGAGGGGTGCTGTCAATGCCATACAGGTAGCATTGCTGGACATACCCACAAAAGGCTGTTGATTCCACTTCTGCCAAATAATTTGGGGGCAGATACAGTGGGTACATCTGGTGAAAGAGTTTGGCACTGATGCAGCCTTTGCAGGGTTATGTAAGCAATTGCCTGCCCTCACGTTTGTCAATCAAACTTATCTCAGTGAGACTTTTGCTGATATTGAGAAGGATTTCCCAGAGTTCAGACAGCATGTCTGTGTCTTCTTTAAAGAAAACTACCTGATTGGTTGCCCGAGGAGATATGGCATATGTGGATTACCTGCTGAGAGGCAACCACCCCTTTTTGAGGTCGGGTTCTGGAACCAGTATGATACTACTGGTTTGGGATACCCTAGGACACAGAACGCAGTGGAGGGATGGCACAGGTGGATGAGGAGCCTCATGTGGAAGCAGCAGCTATTCCTGTTGGATGTGCTACATGCCATTCAACTTGAACAGAATCATGTGGGAGACCTAATAGCCAGGTGCATATCAGGATTGCAAAGTACACCGAAGAGACGCAGACTGGACATCAAGGAATGTGCTTTCCAAAGCCTACTTGACAAACAAGATGACATGTCACCACACGGATTTATACCACTACTGGCCCAGTATTGATCATTTTAATTCACGGTGTGTTAAGGACATGGGGTGCTTATTAGTTCATTCTGCCACAGAGCACGGGTGTGGAAATGAGGTTTACCTATTCACGGTGAGTGCTTCCTGTCATCTTCATAATGTGCTGTCACTGTCGCATAAATGAAAAGCAAAATAAATATGGGGTCATGGCATGAAGTCTGTTAAGGACGTATGGTGATACACTGAGTGTATTCTGCAATCCACGCTTAGTGCTGTCACTTTTGCATGAAGGGAATGGCGAGAATTGTTGTTAGATCATGGTATAATGTCTGTTATGGCCATATTGTGATACAGTGAGTGTTTTCCACTGTCCAGGCTAAGTGTTGTCACTTTTGCATGAAGGGAATGTCGGAAATTATTGATGGAACATGGCATGAAGTATGTTAGGTCTGTTAAGGATGTATGGAGGTACAGTGTATCCATTATACCCATAGAGGGGACTAGTGTTACACTGCTATGTGTTGTTTACTTCAAACTTACAACCTAACAGATCTGTGTTTGTGGATATCTACATTCTGACTCGTGCTACGGCGGTTATTTCAAATGTTGAATTTGACATTTGCGAATAACATCATTCGACATTCTCTGTTTTCTGACTTATTTTTTTTTCGACATTGTAATTCAAAATATGTAAAATTTAGGCGGGTGCGTTTCGACCTTATGCATGTAAACCTCTTTATGCATATTACTTGATATAAATTCTTAGAAGCATCTTCTTTTTCTAGTTGCATTTATTTTTGAATCATGGCTGTTTCTGAAAACTAGAAGGGTGGAAAGACCTCTGTGGGTGTTAGGTGTGGAATGCTACAAAGCATGTAATGCTAGATTAATAGTAATGTTGAAATGTGTACTATACAAGTATTTCTTGATTTGTTTTCTCCACTATTTTCACTCCAGATATAGGGCATTCACTACAGTTAACACACCAGCATTTTTTCCTGTCTATTTCACTTTTTGTTTATGTATTAAGTCATAGGATACTGGCTGGCCTCAATGAATGTGGGGCTTGCATTAGGCTCTTGTAAAATTTTGTCTTTATGTCTTTTAGTGTTCTGTGTCTTTGGTAAGAATTTGCTTAGCTTCAATCAGTGTGATACCTTATAACTTGCAGTGAATTTCTAACTGTTCTTAACTGCCACAAGCAATTTTTTTAAATAAACATAAGCTATGTTATCTTGTTACGGTACTGATATATATATATATATATATATATATATATATATATATATATATATATATATATATATATATATATATATATATATATAGTTATTTATTTATAGTAATGGTGCACATTGAGCACTGCAGTAATTGTTTTGCCTGTTTAGGATTTTAGCGACAACTGAGATTTATACAGTTGTATGTATGGGAATCATTATTCATATTACTTTATGGAGTTCATTTTTATACACTTCCATCACTCAACTTTATATGAAGTGTTATCATTCTTCTGTAATGATGTAATAATGACCCGTCCAGTCTGAGTCATGCTGTTAAATTATAAAGAAATCAAGTCATAATGCTCATTGTCTCTGCTTGCTCCATTTTCCTGACACTATATTAACCATTTATTGCACAGATCATTTTATACACACTGTTTAAGCTTGCATCTTGCAAGCATATTTATCCAAGGATATTAAGTATCATCAAACTCTTTTAGTGACTCTATCAGCAGCCACTGCACTGCAGCAAAGTGGGAATGGAAGTAGGTGGCTAAGCCTTTCCTCTGTGTTACACACACACACACACACACACACACACACCCACACACACACACACACACACACACACACACACACACACACACACACACACACACACACACACACACACACACACACACACACACACACACACACACACACACATCTATAGGCAATTTAGAGTTGTTAATCTACATGTCCTAGGCTTTGGGATATGGTAGGAAACTGGATTTCCCAAAGAAATCATACAGGAACACAAAAGGGTATCCAGATTCCACACAGATGAATCCCTGAACTGCAGCAGATCTTGCTGTGAGACCTCAACATTGTGCCACCCTTGTTTTTTTCTATACCTCCCACTAATTACACATTATTATATTTACATTCGCAAACTGTCACAAAATGAGCACTTTTCTTACATTTTCTGCAGACTCTATAAAGCCAATGCACTAATTACCTTCCTATTAAATTTACTTTTAGTCATTCACTCAAAATGGTTCATTGTTCCTACTGAAGAGACATCCCGGCTCCATGTACAAAATGGGTTGAGGATGGATAGATCGATATGGTCCATTTTCTCACATTTCCTGCAGACTTTATTTAGCCAATGAGTTATCAGTTTTTGTGACATTATCTGCCCCACCTGAAATATGGCTACTCCATAGGTAATTTAACAGACTGCATATTTGTTTGTGTCTTTTGGCTTTTCCTGGTTAGGGGTCGCCACAGCAGAACTCCGGTCCACAAATGATTGGCAGTTGATTTTTACATACCGCCTTGCCAGGCCTGATGCACAACCTTCAATGAAGGTACGCCCATTCACACGTCTCCATGCAGAAGACGCTCTAGCTGAGAATCGAACCGGACAGTGTCTTACTGTGAGGCGACAACGCTACCACAGCACCACCACCGCGGGTAATTTAACAGACTGCATGTAAACATTGCAAATAGGCCACATCCTGTCAGAGTTCAATTTTATACCCATTGAAACTCTGTGGTTTAGTGCTTTTAAGGTGTTTAATCATCCTCACAGCATGCTTTTACAACTGAGTTACACAGAAACCAGTCACTAAGCAGCTCTTTATGAACTCCCTTGGAAAATGTGTCACTTTGCACAAAAACACTCAGCCTGATAATGCTATCCTCACACTTTTATTTAACATTTGTTTACTGGGAAGGTCTGACTTGGAACTAAGCCAATTTTCAGCAGAGAGCCAGGGAGAAATGTTCCAGATGCATGTCTTTGAAACATGGGAGGAAATTGGAGCACCCAGGGGAAACCCACAAAAATGCAGGGAGGACATGCAGACTCCACAGAGAAGGCACTCCAGCCGAGAATCAAACCAGAGAACCTATTTGCTGTGAGGTGCTAATGTTACTGCTGCACCACTGTGCTGATCTACTTTTCTGTACTTTTTACCACTTTTCCACTTTTCCATTTTAGCAATGTCAGTTGCTTAAACAATTTTCCACACAACTTCATAGTCATTTTATGTGATGAAATAACCCAGATTGCTCCTACACAACTGCTAAAATCTACCACTTTAATACATTTGTTATCCTTTTTGCCAAAGCAGTCACAATGAAATCTGTACTGCACCTCAGAAAATCACTACTCTTAATTGAACATTGCTATATTTTGCTTAAATCGTTCACTAGATTCTAAACATTTAGTCTGCTCATCACTTTAAACCCTGGATTATTACTCTGTGTCTTTGTCTTGCATGTTCTGCTTATCTTTTTTGTGAAAATTGTTTTATGCTAGTCCTTCCTATTAATGTTTTTCTCACTGCACATTGAATGAGCCTACTAATGTAAAGTCACTGGTTTCTAATGTAAATGCATTCATTATATATTGAAAGCTGAGTTCTATTACCTTAATACTCTACTTAAGTTACAGTCATAACTTTTACTTCATAAAAATTGTCAATGTTATTTTATTTTTCAAAAAGCATACTATATACTTAAACTCAGATGTCTGTTTCATAAAGTGACATTGCATAAGATGTTTTATAATGTTTCCTAAAGTTGTCTTTGTTATATACAATTACTATGACCTACATTTTACCAATATATTACAGATTAATCAGTCTATCACCAAATATTTTATTTTTATCAGCACAAAGTGTTTTTTTACCTGCTGCTGACCCCATGTCATTTTCAACCCATTCACCCATCCCTGTTACTTGCTTTTGCACACAACTTGCCTTGCTGCCATTTATGTGACATATGTAGTCACAGTACGACAGTTTTAAATACATGGAAACCACAGCTGCTATTCTGTTGTTCTGCTCACAGACTCTGCTGATACACTCATGTACTCAGGCAGTATGCATTGCAAATACTGTGCATCTATAAATGGGATCAGGATACATCATTGATTGGTAACCCATCAAAAGAGATGTTCATTAAACATTTCTCCTCTACTGTCACCCAGGCATTTTTTAAATGATTGTTCTGCCCCTCTACATTTCTTTAGGGGATTTAACCCCCACCCACTTCACTTTTGAATTCACAAGGATTGTAACTCTGCTGAGGAAATGAGTAGTATTTGATAAGATATCCCCTTCAATTAATGGAGATGTAACACGTTATTCTGTCCCCCCCCCCTCACAAACTAGGTATGTCAGCAACAGTGCTAAATCCAGTACTACCAAATCCTCTACATCCACAGCCAGATGTGCACAATAAAATGGTTCCACATTGCCAGGTCTCATATAAACTGACAGTGCATGTTCCACAGTTCCTGAATACCAGCAGTTTACTTCACTGACACTACAGGGTCCCCATACATGAAGTTACCAGGATGCCTTCATTCCAATGCCAAGATTAATAACACCTTTAGCTGGATCCAAAAAAGAAGCAGAAAAAAATAACCTTTCATCTATTATGGACACTACTTTCGATCAAATACAAATAATCTAACAGAGAATTAGCTAGGGCAGTAAGGAATGAGTTACTGGGGTGCTGGATACAGAGTCTAGGCACTGAACATCACACTCAATACTGGCTGGAAGGCTGCCTAAAACCCTTCAGAATATGATTTAATTGATCATTTTATTATATGTTGCTGCTTTCACTGTGTTCTCTGTCTGGTGCTGTTAACTTTTCAAGCCCAAACTCACACAGAGCAATAACACAAGAACCAAGTATGTTCAGTTATATTAATGGAGGCAGTGTACATGGTCAAATATATGACCAATAGCATTTCTGTGATGGGTCCTAGGTACATTTTAGGCAGCAATACCTATTGTGTCCACATTTCATATCCACTGCATCCCCTTTTTCCAAGACATAGAAGTCTTTTTCCCAGTCTTTCTCAGCTTCTTCTGAAAATGTCTGACATCCATATCACTGATGGGATTAGACTTTTTCAGAATTTGTTTAAGTACAGTATTTAGCAAACAAGTTTGGGAGACATGATCTGCATTCCTTTCAGTAATGGGATCAAGTAATTTACCAGTAATAACAACTGTGTTAAGAGTCCATCATCACTTGGAACACTCAAGGTTTTAAGCTTATTAATAGCCGTTGGTATTTCTTCATCCATTATAAATTCTTCCAACTTTTTCATGTTCCTTATTAACTAGGCAGTAGTAAACTGCTGTAATGTGTGCATACTATTTGAAAGAAAAACACAACATTCCCATGGAAAAAAATTATGAAAAAAATGATCCATCAAAGTCTACCTATCTCATCAAATGCAGCATTTTTATCCCCCCCCCCCCTGCATAATTGAGTTGCAGGGAAGTTAAACCCCACTCACTGCATATTACAAATGATTAATTATAGGAAGGATGTGTTACTCTTGTAGTTGTTTCTTACAGTTTCTTACCAATGTTTTTTGGATTGGATTCTTTTACGACTATTTCTATAACAAATAAACAAATACTGAGGAAAGTGGGACCATCTTTTAGAAATTGCTTTTAATACATCTAATACATCTATTCCTTCCATAGTCCCTATTGAAGTTATATTGCCGTTTTCTATGTTATTTAAAGACAGTGACATGTTACATCATATAAAGGCAGACTGGAATTAGGAGAGGACCATCTTAAGAGGTTTACTACATCTGAATTACTTGTATGATACAATATGTGTTGATGAGTTAGGGATTAGGTATAGGAGGTCTGCAGAAAATTTTTCTTGTTCTAGCATTATTTTAAACATGTTTTGGCAAAGCAGATTTTTTTGTTGTTTTTCAGCCTACTGCCATTTAAACTGGTCATGTGGAAACTGATCATTGTGTTTTCTTTAAAACTTTTCCCAGTTTATGACAAAACATTGTATTGTATGCTTTCTTTTCTGCATCTGTTCTAAAATCCACTCTTCTGATTGGGTTCACCATTCTGTTTACTTTGTAACAGTACTCAGACCTTCTATTCAGAGCACTAATAAAAACAAGCAGTGTTAATTGGTTATATAACTTTTTATAATATAACCGTACTTCAATAACATAAAGATACATTTGCAAAATTCATGCTACCTGAAACACAGTAACAATTACATCTACCACCAAACAAAAATATTACTCCCAGCGAGTTGTATTTGTAAACAGCTTGCAAAATTCTGCTGTGCCTCAGAGTATGAACTGCAACTGCCTTTACTATATATTGCAAACAGACAATATTCCTTTCACTATACTGCACCACATCTGCATGTATATCTAATGATTACCCATAAGGCCACTAATGATATGGCTGCTATTACTAAAATAAGTTTGCTTTTGCACTTAAGCTCTTTCCAAAAACATAATATACAATGAATGATATGTTAATATTAGGGTACAATCTGTTTTACAGTTGTGTCATTTACCTTGGTTACATACTATAAGAAATGGTAGCCATTTGAAATATCAGGACCTACTAAAGCGAGAAGATTAGACATATATACTAAGTCTGAAAAGCCACTTCTTGGAAACTCCCTTTTCTCCAAGCGTTGGTGACCTCAGAGTTGATATATAGAAGTTCAAGTTGCGTGGGATATTTGCCCCCCACATGGGGGTATCAAAGGTGTGTTTGCCCCTCTGCAAAAAGAAGTTTTAAGGAGCAGAAAGATTTTTGGGATCCACTCTTCTCTGGCTTTTTGATCTTTTTCTCAGCTTTTCAGTACTCCACATTTGAAGTGCCGACATTTCAACAGGGATCCACAAAACTCACGCTGTTTTGGTTTGGAATGTTATCTACAGCTGTTAAAGGACTGTACTGAAATGCTAAAATCTTTTTCTATTGTAATAAAACTTTTCCTTTATAAGCAGGGTTTACTAATACTTGTGCAGTAAAGTTTGCCAATCTGCTTTAATAAAAGCAGTAATCTAAGAATTATGCCTTCTTGACTTCATAACTTATTTTCACTGGCAGCAACCCCAACATGGCAGTCTTCCTAGTGTACTTTATTAACTATTGGCTGAGGCCTGTCATTTGAATATCTTACAGTGTACTGATGTTTTACGCAAAATGAATAAACATATTACTTTTTATATTCAGTGGGTTATAGCTTTACTACAATGCAAGTTTTCATATTTTCCTGCAGGGCTCTGGCTGAGACCCAAAAGAACGTTAACAGCAGAATCCAAGTTTGCTAACAGTCTGTATTTGGTACACTTCTGTGTAGCAGTGTTAGTGCACATCTTTCTTCCTATGCAACTAACAAAACTTACAGATGGGAGAGTTTCACATTTTTGTTAACTACAGGGCAAAACGAATCTGGAGTACAAGGCAAGCAACACATAATACCAGCTATAAAATAAGTAAAACTATTTTTGCTGTATAAATATATTTAGTATCCCATGTGCTCTTTTTAATGAATAAATCTAGTAAGGTTAAAAAGTATTTAATTCCTTGAACCTGACCAGTTACACATTTTTTAAATTAGTTGACCTGTGTGCTGCAAATTTGAGAATTCTGTGTTACAAAAGGAAATTATTGAAATGGATAGCTAATGGCATTTTTCCAATAAAGTGAAAGTGTAACCATGTCTGCTCTAGATGTGTAATTAATTATAAATCAGACTTATTCCTTGTATACCGTCTTCATACTACAAAATGCAAGCAGCTTATATTATAGAACTCTGTTTTCCAGCATTGTTTACTCAGAAAAAGTTTATTAAAATGACAAACTGCTAAAATCCTTTTTACATTGTGTTAAAGTAAAATCCCTAATACTGATACTAATTTCAAGTGTTTTACATAAAAAAGCTTAATTTTAGATTTTGTATTTATTTACTTTTACATAAAGCCTTTCTTACATAGACACAATCTTATCTTTGTAGTCAAGAGATATTTTTCTGAAAAAAAAAACATATTCAAAATGTTGATCAATCTTGCTTAATGGACTGCAAGTATCAGAGCAGAATCTGATATACTGAACATTTATAACTTATCTAAACTAGTAAATGCATGGATTTCACTCTAACCTATTAAAGATGTAAAAACACAAAGCACATCTAGCTAAAGATTAAGACTAGCACTTCCTGGTGTGTGTGTGTGTGTGTGTGTGTGTGTGTGTGTGTGTGTGTGTGTGTGTGTGTGTGTGTGTGTGTGTGTGTGTGTGTGTGTGTGGTAGCTTTTTTTTCCATCACAAAAGCATTGTGTTTTTATCAAATATAACTTTGGAGAGCTGCTATTGCCTGAAAACGTCATCTGATAAAAAGTCACTAATTGACCTATACCCATTTACTATAGACATGCTAACTATAGTTTCTTGTCTACTCTTCTCTAACAAACAGGTTATCGTTGTTCTCATGACATAAATAATATTTAAAATATCCATCCTCTATTTTGTCATACTGACATAAAGGTAATTATTGCTTAGGTATATTAGTCTAACAAGCACACATGTTTTTTTTTTATTAATCTCCTGCACTGATCCTGTTGAGCCCCTGTTGTATCTACTAATCACTGCTTACATCCAATCCCAAAGTCTAAATGTGTCTTACAGGTATCTGTGACATGCTCCTTTGCTAGGTGGATCCTCATGACTCCTTAAGTAAATGATGTTTTTGTTTTTTCTTGTGTTGACCCCAAAGCAAGGGGTACAGGAAGTAGTTGCAAGTGCCTAACTAGGAGACATTATTCTTACAGCAGACAGTCGCAGTCCATAACTGCTGGAGCAACTAGTTCAATGAAATTCTCCATCCCAAAATATTAGCCTGTAATGCTGTGTGGCTGCTAGTTCAATGAAAGTCTCCATCCCTAAATATTAGCCTGTAATGCTATGTGTGGTTGCTGGTCTAAACCAGAGTTCTCCCAGCTTACCAAAACTCTTCACCTGGAAGAGGAGTCTGTTGTCTGTTTTATCCTATTCCTCCTGACCAAACCTATCAATGGCTCTTGTCTGTTCCTAAACTCGTGGTGCTGATAATGTAGGCAGGCACCTTGCCTCTGTGCCATATGGAGGATATTGCTGCCAAATCTTGTAATAATACACTCAATAAAGTCTTCAAAATTCTAGGTGTAAGAAAATACTGTATCACCTCACTTTCTTCAGAGGAGACTGTTATTAAGATAAGCATTTCTGACGGAAAGTAACAGAACTGGTGTTTAGATCAATGATGCTGATGGAAAATGACCAGCTTTAGAGTGAATTTGTAGCTCAACCATCAAATACAGTAATCTAGTGATGCGATTTCCCATTGCCAAATTTCCAATAAAAGTTACTGTACTGCAAGAGATGTTCCTTTCTCCCAAGAAAGAGCAACCATAAAGTTGTTTACATTAAAGTCGAGCTAATTGTTTAAATGGCAAAAGCACTGTGTATAATGTGGTGCCTGATATGGTTAAGCTAATTTATTTACTGCTAATAATAACTGCTTAAAAAATATTCAAACTTCAGGTTTGCAGTTGCTGTTGAAATTTGTGAGCTTTAAGTGGCCAACAAAAAAAATGATAAAGCAACAGTTAATTAGGATGCCAATACCAGAGGTGGCAGAATGGAATTATCATTAAGTGAAATAAATGAGATGCAGATGTAAAAATTACATAAGTCAGAATAAATGCAATCAAACACTGAAGAATATATTTTATCATTTATATACAATGCCTTGACCACCCTCATAAAGCTATCTGGGAAATCAGATGTTAACCATAAACCCAGTCATAAAAATTGAGGACACCTTTCTGATATATTTTTAATATAGCCATTCTAAAATCCTTTTTAATCTACACTGTCAGATACCACACTTCATATAGTTGCTTATTAACAGAATATTTTATTATATACCAACATTCTTTCATATGTTTCCTTGCTTCGTCTGACACCTATGATTTTTTCAGTAGCAGAAAACTGAAAAAGCGCACATGTACCATTTGGCTAGTTGTTTTAAAATATTCAAAAATCTTATACCCTTGTAACTTTCAGTTTATTTTTATCATATTCCTGTCAAATGAATCTGACAAAATAAATAAATAAATCCTGATCGCATGTCTCTGGAAAAGGAAAACATTTTAAACAGCCCAATGATCTCTTCCATATTTATTTCCAACAAAAATCATACACACTCCTGGGATACCGCATTTATTTTGATAGGTTCATAGGCTCATATGTACATACTAGGCTAGCTGCCCTTGTTGACAACTCTAAGGTTTAGCCAATTTCCCTTACTAAGAATCAAATCCTGCATCCCCTGTTTGTGAGGCAAACTTGCACTACATAATCCAGTTTTGCCTGTGTAAAAAGGTGTTGCATTAGTTTAACATATTGTACAGTAAGGACTTGCATTCATAGGATCATAGGAAGTTACTAGGTTAATGGCCCTGAGGCCCTTATAAGCCTAACCAAGAGTTTAGTCCATGCATAGACAAATCAGCACCTGATGCCCCTGTCCAGCTATCCAGATTGCACTTAAAAAGGGGTAAAGAGGAACTCTGATTGACGTGGAGAGGGAGTCTATTCCATAAATGGGGGAGTCTCCGGGACACAAATCTGTCCTACCAACAACTCCTATTGATGTCATAAACAAGGTTAATGCCACATGCGAGGGTTACTGAAGTGGAGCTTGACTTGCAGATATGCAGCAGTCCCATCAAGGTGGGGTCCGAGATCACCTTGAATGTCAGACAGAGGTCACCTCTGAGGAGTCTGTATGAAACAGAGTAGATGGATAGAGCTTTTAGCCTATCTGTGTATGGTAGATTTTTGAGGCCCTGGATTCTCCTGTTGAGGAACCTCTGTGGTCTCTCCAGTTGCTGCATGCACTTTGCGAGGTACATGCCGAATGGGGCATTTTACTCAATAATGGGCCTTATAAGGGACAAATACAGGGATATTACCTCCTTGTCCATGGATGAGATACCCTTACTTATGAGGTGGGCCATGTAGAAAGCTTTCCATACAAAGGAAGCAACTTGGTGGTTAAAAGTCAGGTTGCTATCAATGTAGGTGCCCAAATCCATCATGACTGACTACATGCTTAGAATGTTATTAATGTGACAATTTCTGGGGACATCTCTCTCCCTAAAGGGGCTGATGATGCATTTTTTTGTATTCAGCTTGAGGCTATGGTTCTGGCACCAGTCATTTGTTTGGGTGAAACCCTCTAGGAGGATTTCCATGTCACTAGAGGAATTGATGACAGCTCCCAACTTGCAGTCATCTGCAAACTTGGTCAGCCATAGCCTGCTGGTTTTGGCCTATACCTCAGAAAAGTATAACCCAAATAACAGAGGCCCCAAGAATGAACCCTGGGGTACGCCACTCGATACAGGTCTACTGCTTGAGGTGGCTTCCCCTATTTTGACTAGGTGGTTTCAATCAGCAAGCCAGTTGGCTACCCATCTGGTAACATACAGATTGATGCCTAGTTGGGAATAGTGTTGAAGGCTTTGGCCAGGTCAAGGTAGGTAGTGTACACTGTCTTCCCCTTATCCATTGCTTTGGTGACTGTCTCAAAAAAGTCGACCAGATTTAACAGACATGACCTCCCCTTGATGAAGCCAAATTGTGTGGAATTGAGTGTTTGGAGGTTGCCAATATCCTTGGTAATGAGGTTCATGATAATCCATCCATGGCTTTGCAGATCAGGCTAGTTAGGCTGATGGGTCTATAATTTCCCAGATCAGTGGATGCTCCAGCTTTGTGTAAAGGGATGACAGTGGCTGTCCTCCACTCATCTGGGACAAAACCAGTACTCAGGATTTTGGTTGAATAGGGTGTCTAATGGTGCTGCAAGTTCCTGCCTGAGTTCACGTAAGATGCAGCCTGGGATGTTATCAGGTCCTGTGGAGGCTGTATGTTTTGCCTTTGAGAGAGAGCAGTGATGACCTGATCCCTAGATATAAGGGGAAGGGGGAAGGTACTGGGAATGCCCTAATTTACTGATGGGGGGGACAGAGGGTGAAATTTTTGCTGAATCTGTCAGCCAGCAAGTTTGCTATATCTACGGCATTTGTATACGTGGCGTCCTTGACCACTAGTTCTGAACAGATTAGGATGCTACCTTTAAGATTACGGACATATGTGAAGAAGGCCTTATGATTGCCTCTAGCAGACGTGACCAATTTGGACTAGAAGGTTGCTTTGGAGGATTTCACTAGTGTTCTTATTTGCATGTTCAGGCTAAGGAGAGATTGCTTCCAATTGGGTACCTGCTCCTTCATGGTCCTGGGCAGCATTTTTTTCTTTTGTTATAAAGTTTATTTATTGCAGATGTCCACCAGACAGGTTTACTCTTCCTTGTGGAGGATGATTTAGTACCCACCAGAAGAATAAATAAATACATTTCTGTACGTGTCCATTTCTACTATGGAAATTAAGACCATCACAGTTAAAAAAATACTTTACACTTACTAAGTAAGTCAGACTCTTCAAAGCACATATATGGGTTCACTTCTAAATCTTGAAAGCCCAAAATCCTGCATCCCAAAATACTGAGATCAAAATCTTGAATGTTCTAAATATTGAAAACTCAAAATACTGAATCTCATAATATCGAAAAAACACAGGACACCAACACTTACTATATTCAAGCACAAGTACATACAGAAACATATTACTCTTCTCCAACTATAAGCAGGGGGCAAGGTCCCCTGCATCCCCCATGTGGGGGGCTGCATCCCCCACATCCCCTGCTACTTAAATATATCACCTCTGAGATTGCACTTCACTACACTAAGATGAGTTATTTCATAGTATAGCAAATTAGAAGGGAACATGACTAAGGTTACAATAGGCAGTCATGAAGCATGTAATGGTATGTTTCCCATTTTGTTCTGTGGAGTACAATCTCAGAGTTGATATATTTACGTAGCAGGGGATGTGGGGGATGCAGCCCCCCCACATGGAGGATGCAGGGGGCCTTGCCTCCTGCTTATAGTTGGAGAAGAGTAATATGTTTCTGTATGTACTTGTGCTGGAATATAGTAAGTATTTGTGTCCTGTGTTTTTTTGATATTATGAGATTCAGTATTTTGAGTTTTCAGTATTTTGAACTTTCAGGATTTTGGTCTCAGTATTTTGGGATTCAGGATTTTGAGCTTTCAAGATTTTGAAGTGAACCCATATATATATATATATATATATATATATATATATATATATACATATATACAGATATATATATATATATATATATATATATATATATATATATATATATAGATATATAGATAGATATCTGCTTATGAATAATTTGTCAGATTTCGCATTTGTTCAACAGAACAGTTAAAGCACTTAAGAAAATGGCACCATATTTCAAGCTGGTTCACCATATCCAGAATGATCTGTGGAACAGGCATATTTACTATAGGCTTATATGACCTTACTATTGCTGGGTCAGGATAAGCAAAATATATTATCAAAAGATTCAGAGGAAAGAAGTATACAAATGTCTATGTGCGTCAGTCCTTAGTCTAGTTCTATTTAATAATATGCTCCTCATCACAAGCCTCAAATATGGCAGGAAGATCTGAATCAGTGTCTTTGTTGATGACTTCATTGCTTTGAGATAGTATTAGGTGGGGGAATCTAAAATGCTGAAGTCATTAAGTAGGAGGGGGCAGCTTCACTTCATTCCTTCAAAGGTATGCTGTTATACCTGAAGGGTAATAACTCAGGGGTAAAATGTTCACCACAAGGAAAGAGACAAAGTCAAAAGTGAAAGAAGCACTTTGGTGGTTATTAGAATATGGTCTTCAATAGGCAGTGAGTGAGAGAGGAGTAGCAAAATCAAGTAAAATGCTTAGGTGCGTTACAAGGGAAAGAAGGACTTCACTGAAATAAATGCAGTAATATCCTTCTATTACCTAACACTGAAAAATACAGGAGGGAGATATACTTTGCAGATGGGGGGAGGGATGTGGTATGAAGGATGATGGCTTGCCGTGGAAAAAAACTATACATACTAAGGAAAACACCTATGAATCAGGAATGTTTTTGTTTGTGTTTGTGTCTTTCGGCTTTTCCCGGTTAGGGGTCGCCACAGCGGAATGTAGAAGGGCAAAAAATAATTTGGGATAATAAGCACATCTTATTCACTTAACTAAACCTCATAATCATGAAATTTGATTGCTCTTCATCTTCAAGAAACTACATCTCTAGGAGTTTGTGCAGGGTACAGAATATCATACAAGAGAAACATTGTTCTACCCATTGGTTTCATACCATAGATGAAATCTTTCATTTGTTAAAAGGCGCTTTCTTTTCTGTTGCTGTTAACTTCATCATTTTGACTCATGCTGACTTTATATTGTCTTTACTATCTGTATTACCAAATGTTTATCACTAAACAAAGAATATAGTAACAAACAAGGACAAGCAAAATAGTACAATGGGCAATTCTTGTAATTAACTGATGATGAAAGAACAAAAAAAACAGTTTGGCTTTAATAACATGTTCAGAGAGTTCAGTATCTTAGGTACTTATTATTAAGTATTGTACTGGTGATCACATCCAGGAACAGGAGGTATTTGTTAGAAATGTAGAGTTATAGATATTACATTTTAGCTGTATACTTGCCTGTGGCTATAAAAAAAAAAGCAGCCGAAGAGAAAGAGAAAGAGTATGTGTCTGTGTGCATTCCATGTTTGTGCGTGTGTATGTGTGCGCATGTGAGCCTGTGTGCTTTTGTGTGTCTATGTATCTGTATGTATGCCCATGTGTCTGTTGGTATCTATGTGTCTGTGTGTGTCTCTGCATGCATTGCATGTGTGTGTGTGTTGTGGACAATGGCGTGTGTGTGTGTGTGTGTGTGTGTGTGTGTGTGTGTGTGTGTGTGTGTGTGTGTGTGTGTGTGTATGCATGTGTTACACAGCAGCATATAAACACTATTCTTCTATACAGGCATATAGATGTACTTTTTTACTATCAAAAGGTCGAAGTAGGTTTAGAAGAACCCACTTCAGTCGGAGTCCGGAGGCCAAACGTCAACATGAACCCAACAATGTCAAAATATGAATCTCGCCCCCATCTCGACTCATGTTAAAGGCAATTCCAAGATTTACATTGAGTCGTACTTCGACAATGTCGGAATTAAGTGGGTCGATGATCCCATCATTCGATGGGGACAGGTTCGACCTTCTGATGGTAAACCAGATGTACTTATATATTTGTTCACTCGTTGTTGCCTGATACAGTAAGACGCTGACCGGTTTGACTATCAGCTAGAGCGTCTTCTGCGTGGAGACATGCGTGAATGGGCGTACCTTCGTTGAAGGTTGTGCATTAGGGCTGGCAACTCAGCACATAAAAATCAACTTCCAATCATTAGCGGACTGGCGTTCCGCTGTGGCGACCCCTAACCGGGAAAAGCCAAAAGACACAACAACAACATCAGGATAGTGGGGGAGCTGGAAACTATACCAGCAGACAATAAGCGTAAGAAGGAGGACCAGTTCTATACGAGTTGTCAGTCCATGAAAGGATGCAAACACACAGTCACACAGCCATCAAGTACACACAGACTAATGAACAATTTAGTGTTCAACAATTCACTACCATTGACCTGCCTTTGCAAAGATGGTAGGAAACAGATTCCCAGGCAAAACACATCCAGACATGGACAGCCCTTGTAATCATCGCACCACACAGAAGGTACCACAGCCAAATGATCAGGGGAGCCAAACATATTTTTAGAGAAATGTTTGATACTAGAATCACACATGTGACTTAGGGATCAATTTGTTTCAACCATCAATAGCAAACAAGGCAATGACAGGTGTTAAAAAAGTCAGTTTCTTGCTTAAATAATGTGACAAAGTAAAAATGAATTCATGTAGATGTGGCATGATGTAAATCAAAATGCATTCAACTGCTTATATTGTTTTCAGAATATATAGTTTATATTTTAACATACTAACTGGATTAATGTACTTGTTGCATAGTTTACATGTTAACATATTAACTGGAATAATATACATGTTGTGTAGTTTACATGTTAACATATTAACTGGAAAAATATACCTAATGTATAGTTTACATGTTAACATGCTAACTGGAATAATATACCTGTTATACAGTTTACATGTTAACTGGAATAATATACCTGTTATACAGTTTGCATGTTAGCATATTAAATGGAATAATGTATCTGTTATACAGTTTGCATGTTAACATATTAACTGGAATAATATACCTGTTATACAGTTTACATGTTAGCATATTAACTGGAATAATATACCTGTTAGTCAGTTTACATGTTAACATATTAACTGGAATAATATACCTGTTATACTGTTTACATGTTAACATATTAACTGGAATAATATACCTGTTGTACAGTTTACATGATAACTGGAATACTATACCTGTTATACTGTTTACATGTTAACATATTAACTGGAATAATATACCCGTTGTACAGTTTACATGATAACTGGAATAATATGCCTGTTATACAGTTTACATGTTAACATATTAACTGGAATAATATACCTGTTGTACAGTTTACATGATAACTGGAATAATATACCTGTTATACTGTTTACATGTTAACATAACTGGAATAATCTACCTGTTGGAATAACAATGTAAACTCATGGAGTACGTAGCCTAATTTAGGCAGCCAGAACAAAATGACATCCTGATTGCTAAATGCAGAGGAGCTATTGATTAGCATACAGCCATTCTCACACTTCATGAATATAGTGCAGGGTTTCACTGTTTAACTGTTGCTTCTCCTCAGTGACTTATTGCTTATTCTGTGTAACATGCTACACAATGGACCCATTTTTGATTTCACTGTTTGGATAGAGCACAAACTTATAAAGTCAGCTTCACTTTTAATCACCAATATGCACGTGACCCTGGTAAGACGAAGCTGCATTTGAAAAATCCAGTATCCATGATGTGTAATCACTGCTAACCATTAAATGATGCCAAGCTTTCAGCATTGTCTGTGGACACCAGGAGGACTGGATCAAAGAAGAGACCTATTCTCCCCTGAGATGGAAAAGCTGCTCTTTATAGCTAGTGATGTACAAAGAAACACCAGCATTTGAGAGGGTAATGAAAGGCTCCAACACGGGTTAACAACAGTAACCAGGGAAGAACTCTGCACTCACTTTGTCATTATCTTATTGCATCTCATGGAAGATAACTTATTTATAAGGCATACAGTCAGTATCTAAAGCACAATGACAAGCAATATAAATTGTATATATTCTCAGGACTCTGCTGATGTGATACAAATTAATTGAGATTAGTTATAGTAGTAAAGTGGGCCCATTGAATATACTCTTAAAATTAAAAAAATAAAACTGCTTTCACCTTACAAAGGTTTCACATAATAATAATGAAGTCAAAAGATGTCTATGAACAGAAGAACAGTTACTGATAGTCTCATAGCATCAGCCATTTCAATCCTGAACAGTTGTAGACATGGAAAGTTGCAGTGACTGCACTTATTTGCATCTGTTTTGCTGCACTGGGAACAAGAAAAATGTTGCATCCCTGTGAGCAGAGAACTTTCATTGCTTATGATCTATGGATTATACATGCAGGGTCATGTCTTTTTGCACATTTCAGTCATGTAGCTAAGTACTTATATTCATAATGTTTGCTATGCACCACACAGTTTATTCCCTCAGAACAAAACATGGAATTTCCTCAATAAACACTCATATGATTTCCTTAATAATGAAAAAGGAAATGCTTGAATCAAGAAATTATGTAACAAAGCTCAAATAAATAATAAATGTTCGCTCTGTTTTGCTTCTGTTACTGACATGATTACTATATCTAGTTTAAACTGTAATGAATTCAGACACTGCAGACAACTATATTAATAGTTTGAGGCACTAAGGCTGATAAAGGGAGCAACATTAATTTTTAAATTTACCCTATTTCCTCTCAGTATTGATTGTGTTCAGTACCACAAGCAAAACATGGATTTATCACATAACTCATCAGTTTGCAAACAATATAGTAGTTCCATACTAGTCACGTATTCAGAATGAAAACTAAGTATATATTCTGATTTATCAGTTGCTGCTGAATGTTCAAAATCTCTTTTGTGAAGTATTTAAAAAAGCATATTGAATGTAAAATATTGAAATGATGCAGAGTGTGTAATATTATAGGATAAAAGGACACAAGGACATCAGCTACTGTGTGCGTGTGTGTGTGTGTGTGTGTGTGTGTGTGTGTGTGTGTGTGTGTGTGTGTGTGTGTGTGTGTGTGTGTGTGTGTGTGTGTGTCTAAACTTGTAAAATGTCTAGGATTTCCAATCTTATATAGTAAATGTCTCAAAACATGACATTCGTCTTGAATGTTGTTATACTGGAATGTTTACAAGCTTTGTGCGCTACAAATGCAGAACACTTTTTCTATTTTAACAAGGGTCAGCTACACAGCACATCTTTGATTGTTCTGTCTTATTTAATCAAACCACAGGAATACCAAAGTGTGCAGATTAAACAAGCATTCTAGACATAAGGTGAAAAATGTCAGATGAAAAAAAATCTGTTTCTCCCATTAACCAAGACAAATGAATTTATATGAATTTAAACTTACCCTGAACCAGACCCCTAGGTCAGTGTTACTTACAGCAGGAGCTGCACTTTTAAATTAACAGGATGCTGTATTTGGTGGACTAGCTTGTACACTGTCCCATCCAAAGTCTAAACAGATGGGAATTTACTTCTACCTCTTAATTAAGGCTGCTATTCATAGTCTCTTGCACAAATGAGATATGGGTATTTCTGATGTTTACGAATGAGCGTAGCAAAGTAAAAATTCATAGCGGCCATTTACGCTAATGTAAAAAGCCTTAAAAATAATGAGATACAAATGAGAAATGCTGAAAAGCACAGTATCCTAATGAGTTGGATTTGCAGCTGATAGTCCAACATCTCTATGGTGTGCATATCCATTGTAAAAAGTGATGCTTCACCTTTGATATTGGATTTGCAGTCTGCAAACTTGCCTGTCCAAATATGTGCAAGCACTTCCCTTACTCTCAAATGAATTATTTCCCCCAGCAACCTCTTCATTAGTTTGAATTAAGTATGCACAAGCACTAAAATGACACAATAAATTATTCTGTCCAGTGATCATTTCAGCAGTCTGACCATATATGTGCAAGCACTTCCCTGGCACACAAATTAATAATTTCCCTCAGAGACCCCTTCAAAGAGTATGTACAGGTCTGCATAAGCACCAAACTGAAACATTGCCCCATGTGACCCCTTCAGTCACCTGTCCTAGTATGCAGAAGCACCAAAATGAAACACTTCCCCAAGTGACCCCTTCAGGAGTATGTCCATATATGCACAAGCACCAAAGTCAAACCTTCACCCAGGCAACCCAGGTGTGCACAAGCAACAGAATGAAACATTTACCCAAGCGATCCATTCAGTAAAAATGTCCAGGTATGCAAAAACACCAACTGATCTCCCCTCTCTAAAAAAAAGGCTGCTTCTTGCTGGTGTAAGTTCAGGGGTATTTACATACTTTGTATGGAAATGGCCTCATTTTAGACTAATATCTATGAATTAAACTCATATGCATATGCGTAAATCCCCTTAATAGTATAGTAGCTGTCTCCCTGTCATTTATGTGTTAAGCAAGTTATGCTTTTGCAATAGAAGTGCATGTTTAGAACTCTTTCTTCACATCTTTGCATACAAGTTGACAGTCTGGGATTTGCATATCCATATGGCACCACTATTTGCAGATCACCACTGTGAAAATGTGAATCTCAGGATTATGAATATCCCTTTAAATATTTTACAGGTACTGTCATGCACAACACCTTTGGATTCCTTTCTTATCGGCATTATTTTAATCAGAATTCTAAGAAGACCACCACATGAGGTGCATTTTTATTAATGCAGTTTACATCAGATTTCACTTATATTATTTGCAACTTTAACAAGATCAGTTCCCACAGGTCATAGTTCACTTCTGCAAATATACATATGTCTGTAATTAGGCATATCCAGTTAGAGAATTAGAGAAACATAGAAATGAAACCACAAGTATGAGGCTTTGCAAATTTGATATGAAAATGAAAAAGAAAATGAAATAGCAAGAAGCCATTGTGATAAAATGCTTTTCTTCTTTCTGTTCCCATACATATCTTGCATAAAGGCCAATTTCCTCATTATCAGGTCAAGAGGTTAATATAACAGAATCTGACCATAAATCATAGATTAAGGGCAACCATTCATGTTGACAGGCTGTAGCTTCTAATTTTGATGGAATTCATTGATCTAGTAGCTTTGACTCTGATGTAGACATTTTTCATAAATGCCTCAGTGGGAGCTAAAGCTAAGGAGATAGGTTTAGAAGGCTATGTTTTGTTTTCATAGACAAGGAATATAAAAAATAACAGAGTGCATGCATAGAAAGCATAAAGGTCATTCAATATGGAAGAATATGCACATTTCAACTTTCTTTGCTATTAATGAATGTATTAAACTGAAACATGGACTTTAGTGAAATTAAGTAGGAACAAACAGGAATTCATGCAGACATTTTCTTGGAGTAAATTATTTCACCCAAATCAAACAATATGAAGTAGTTTCAATGATCAGAGAAAAAAAAATACCAAAATAAAGATAATCTCCCAGCTTCCCTAGAAAATAAGACTTGGGATTCTGTCAGAAGACGGCTAGTGAAATATTTAATGTACATGGTATACAGATTAACCAACATGGCAAATAATACACAAAGAGAGTGTGAAAGACAACAGAAATAAAATAAACTATAGGAAACCTATAATTGCAACTTAGATATCAAATAATAATAATGTATGTTGAAGCAAGGGTAGTGTAGGTACATGTTTTAGATACCCAAGTGACAATGCTACAAGTGATCAGGAAGGTAAAGGCAGGGAAATCTTATAGACTGTGGCACCAATTTTATTATATGTTGACCAAGAAGAGAATATAAATGCAGAAATCCACAGTTACAATAGCAATTAAAAAAAGATACTAAGGAATCACCAGTAATAAATGCTTACTTATGTTCAGTGTTCAGAGAACAGGGAACAAAAACAGACAGAAAGAGACAAGTGATACTGACACTTTATTATCTGAAATGGCAGGAAGAGATGCAAAAAGTAAAACATTTACAGAATACACAGATTTAGGATAATGCATAAAAAATATGTGATACGTATAATGAATGACAGTGCAGACAATGGGTAACACCTGAAAGGGCTGATTACCTCCCTCATCACTGACTGCATGAAGTCATCATTTGCAGGACAGTGCCAAAATTAAAATTTGTTTCAGGCACTAGAAAAGTATATTCACCGAGCACATATGCAAACCATGTTATATAAAGGAGAGCTTCACAACAGTAATGTCACCAGCAGACATTGTAGTATAGTAAACAGGGAGTCCTGTGTTACAAACCATAAACATCCTATTCTGGTTTGAAATAGCATCACCCAAGTGCAGTCTGCCTCCAGTCTTCATATGTGACTTATTTAGCATTCATAAATAGCCACTTATTGATGTAATGTGAGCACAGTGCTTGCAAAAGAGCTTAACTCTGCAGTATGCATGACATAGGCATCTTGTAACATAAGTATGTTCAACACTGGACAAAGCAACAGTATTAAAATTTCTTATGTAGCTGACCACAGACACGAGGAGATCTGCATCTCACTCATTCTGCATGTACTTCTGTGCCAACTCAAACTCAATGGACATTGTCTTAGGATATAGAAGCTTAGTTACAACCAGTCTGTTCCTTCATAATAACCCTCAAATAAATCTGTCAGGAAATTTTATATGAAATTATATTAAAATCTTATGAACTGACAGAAAAGGACACCAGAACACTATCCCTATTACCAGTATTTATTCCAAGATGTAGCAAATCTAGTCCCTAGGGTAGGACCACAAGAGATTGAATTTGAAGTAAAAATAAACAACTTGAAACAGCAATCACACAACTGAAAATAAATAAATAAACAAGAATTGTTTCTTTTTTTGTGAAAGAAATCCCCCCCCCCACCGCGCGCACACACACACACACACACACACACACACACACACACACACACACACACACACACACATACACATTCTCATAAAAGAGACACAGTTCAACTACCTTGATCATGGTACATGAGTTGAAGTGATGTCTGTCACACTTGATCCCTACTTGCACAAAACCTAACACTAGGAGGCACAGGGCAAAAAAATGTTTGCTTGCAGTAAATGAAGTACTTCTGTTCCATGTTCTTTTCTGTAAGACCTTTACAAAATGTTTCATGCAAAGATGATGCAATACACTGTTATGCTATGCTAAACACATGGGCATATGTGTTAACTAATGCAGAATTGACAGAAACATAACACACTGACTTGAAGACCAACCTATGTTATAATACTAAGGTGTATGAAGTATTATATCTGGAGCTCAGAAAATAAGAATGCAAAAGCACAAAACAGTGACATACTGTTAGCAATCATTGAGGAAAGACATCTGAAGATCATCCATGTAAAAGAGTTGGAGTAGTATGCTAAGTCAAGAAAGAAAGAAAGCAAGACTGTGAGTAGCTTAAGGTAATGTGACATGTATTAACAGATGACTGAATAATAACAACCTTCACTGACCTAGTGCTGTTTAAGTTTAACCTGGAAATACTCTGTAAAGGTTGGAAAATGACACTTTACATGAATTTATATATGTCCAAGTCAATATACAAATCATAAATGAATATTACAGCATTTCAGTAAGCTATCGATAATTAACCTAGATGAATATGCATAGATAAGATTAAAGATGCAAATAAAAAAAAAATCACTGATCCATTTTGCTTATAGAGGAGTACACTTGTAGGGACCAAATGGACTTTAAAATGTAAAATATGAATGGGCAGAAGAGGTGATGTTAAAGAAGATTAGATTACGTCATCCAGTAGCCTAAAAAAATGGTGCAGCAGAAAAAACTGATACCCTCCCCGCAAATATCTTCTGTGAGACATTCATTTGATGCATGCAATTTCCTTTTCCATGAACATGATGTATGCCTTTAAAAGAAATACAAACTTAAGAAAGTGAGAAGCATGTACATGAGTGCCCAGGATGGTGAGTATTAGGGAAGGCTTAAATTAACACCGATCTGTAATGTTACTACAGGTACTGAATGAGTGTATGCATGTTAAGGAAACTGCTTTCTGTATTTTGATAAATACAGACATATTCCAGGATTATGACTTTGCTCAGTTCACAGAAATGCCTCATTAAATGATGTGACTCACTGAACATTCGAAGTTATATAAAGCTCAGTTATACTAGGACTTATTTCAAATCAGCAAAACAGATGTTTCTAACACAGCTGACAAAATCTGAGCCATGTCATTTTAACTTCCACATTTATAAAACATCTAAATAAGCATTACTGGTGATGTTCCAAGGGAGGATGACAAAACAATGATTTATCTTCTTTCGTCATATTTAAGGAAACATATCACTCAAATTGTTTTATACTGACAAGAAAGAATGTTAAAATAAAGATTTAAAAAGCATAATCAGGTGTACAGAATGAAATAAACACCCTGCAATAATCTATTTTCTGTCTCGCCTGGCACAGACATTCCTGAAATTTATTGCAGATATTATTTATTGCCAGTAAGCTATGTACAAAGCATTACTATGTAACTGCATTCCTTCATTCACTCACTCATTCACTCACTCACTCACTCACTCACTCACTCCATTCATTCATTCATTCACTCATTCTTTCTTTCTTTCTTCATTTATTCAATACTGTTCAGGCTTGTGAAGCAGCTTTAGTCTATTCCATCACTAATTGGGCAAAAAATAGAAAACTATATCCTGACCACTTCAGCAGGATGTTAACCCATCACAAGATGCTCAAACACATGCACACACACAAGGCACATCTTAAATGTTTGGGTTATGTGAGGAAACCAGAAGTAACCTGCATATATGTACAATGGAATATAGACTCTGAACAGAAGGAACAGAAGGTGCTTCTCTCTAGAACCACACTGGACTACCAAGATTTGTGAAGCAACAAATCCAATAAAAACAAGCTAAACTTGATTTTGCCATTTGTTCTTTAAGAGACTTCTATCTCAAAATGTCCAGTTTAAACATACTTATATGTACTCTATAGCATATGTATTAAAACTGCTCAGTAAGAAACAAAGATGCTCCCATGTGAAAATACTTCTGTTACGAAAAATTTTACTGAAGTATATAGAAGTGAGTTCACTTGGTACAATTATCTAAAGCAAATAAGCAATATCCATTATTGTGAGATACCTAACATATGTATAGCTCTCTCTCTCACTCTCTGTGTCTTTATATATATATATATATATATATATATATATATATATATATGTATATATATATATATATATATATATATATGTATATATATATTTATATATATATATATATATATATATATATATATATATATATATATATATATATATATAGATATATATATATTTATAGATATCTTGCATGTATATGCCTCAGTCTCTCAGCATCCATTGCATTTCATAACTGGGTAGATGCACTAATCCAAGGACCATTTTCAGGCACGTCACCCTGAGATGGTGGCAGCTCAGGAGGACATAAAAGATCTCATGTCATTTATTGAAAAGATTAGGGGAACTTCGCTGGTAGCCTGACCAAATTTCACCTAGTCAGTATGAATACAGGCGTAGGTCTTCCCTTAAAAAAGGCAATTAGCCTAGTGGGACTAAAGTGGTCAACAAAATGTAAATAAATAAATGACTCGGGCCGTAATAGGAAGAACAATGTATGCAGCTACAATTAAAAACTACAATACTTTGAAGTACTCACTCAATAACAATGTGAATAAAATTATGAAATAACCTCATTATGAAAGGCAGTACCAGACAAAATAAATAAAAAATTAGAAAATTGCAAATGCCTGGTATCAAGAAGTGAAAAGATGGAAGAAAGTATAAGAGTTTTAGTAGTGACTGGAAGGAGTATAGAGCAGGGAACTGAATAAAAACCACAAGATGAAGAAGAAGAGGGATGAAAAGACAACAGGAGAATAACAGGTGAGATTACACTGTACTCCTTATTTCTCAGGGTATGTAATTACCCTTGGAACTAAAGACAACAGGAGAATAACAGGTGAGATTACACTGTACTCCTTACTTCTCAGGGTATGTAATTACCCTTGGAACTAAAGACAACAGGAGAATAACAGGTGAGATTACACTGTACTCCTTACTTCTCAGGGTACGTAATTACTCTTGGAACTAAAGACAACAGGAGAATAACAGGTGAGATTACACTGTACTCCTTACTTCTCAGGGTATGTAATTACCCTTGGAACTAAAGACAACAGGAGAATAACAGGTGAGATTACACTGTACTCCTTACTTCTCAGGCGTAATTACCTTTGGAACTAAAGACAACAGGAGAATAACAGGTGAGATTACACTGTACTCCTTACTTCTCAGGGTATGTAATTACCCTTGGAACTAAAGACAACAGGAGAATAACAGGTGAGATTACACTGTACTACTTACTTCTCAGGGTATGTAATTACCCATGGAACTAAAGACAACAGGAGAATAACAGGTGAGATTACATTGTACTCCTTACTTCTCAGGGTATGTAATTACCCTTGGAACTAAAGACAACAGGAGAATAACAGGTGAGATTACACTGTACTCCTTACTTCTCAGGGTACGTAATTACCCTTGGAACTAAAGACAACAGGAGAATAACAGGTGAGATTACACTGTACTCCTTACTTCTCAGGGTACGTAATTACCCTTGGAACGAAAGACAACAGGAGAATAACAGATGAGATTACACTGTACTCCTTACTTCTCAGGGAACGTAATTACCCTTGGAACTAAAGACAACAGGAGAATAACAGGTGAGATTACACTGTACTCCTTACTTCTCAGTGTACGTAATTACCCTTGGAACTAAAGACAACAGGAGAATAACAGGTGAGATTACACTGTACTCCTTACTTCTCAGGGTATGTAATTACCCTTGGAATGAAAGACAACAGGAGAATAACAGGTGAGATTACACTGTACTCCTTACTTCTCAGGGTATGTAATTACCCTTGGAACTAAAGACAACAGGAGAATAACAGGTGAGATTACACTGTACTCCTTACTTCTTAGGGTATGTAATTACCCTTGGAACTAAAGACAACAGGAGAATAACAGGTGAGATTACACTGTACTCCTTACTTCTCAGGGTACGTAATTACCCTTGGAACTAAAGACAACAGGAGAATAACAGGTGAGATTACACTGTACTCCTTACTTCTCAGGGTACGTAATTACCCTTGGAACTAAAGACAACAGGAGAATAACAGGTGAGATTACACTGTACTCCTTACTTCTCAGGGTATGTAATTACCCTTGGAACTAAAGACAACAGGAGAATAAAAGGTGAGATTACACTGTACTCCTTACTTCTAAGGGTATGTAATTACCCTTGGAACTAAAGACAACAGGAGAATAACAGGTGAGATTACAATGTACTCCTTACTTCTCAGGGTATGTAATTACCCTTGGAACTAAAGACAACAGGAGAATAACAGGTGAGATTACACTGTACTCCTTACTTCTCAGGGTATGTAATTACCCTTGGAACTAAAGACAACAGGAGAATAACAGGTGAGATTACACTGTACTCCATACTTCTCAGGGTATGTAATTACCCTTGGAACTAAAGACAACAGGAGAATAACAGGTGAGATTACACTGTACTCCTTACTTCTCAGTGTACGTAATTACCCTTGGAACTAAAGACAACAGGAGAATAACAGGTGAGATTACACTGTACTCCTTACTTCTCAGGGTATGTAATTACCCTTGGAACTAAAGACAACAGGAGAATAACAGGTGAGATTACACTGTACCCCTTACATCTCAGGGTACGTAATTACCCTTGGAACTAAAGACAACAGGAGAATAACAGGTGAGATTACACTGTACTTCTTACTTCTCAGGGTACGTAATTACACTTGGAACTAAAGACAACAGCAGAATAAAAGGTGAGATTACACTGTACTCTTTACTTCTCAGGGTACGTATTTACCCTTGGAACTAAAGACAACAGGAGAATAACAGGTGAGATTACACTGTACTCCTTACTTCTCAGGGTATGTAATTACCCTTGGAACTAAAGACAACAGGAGAAAAACAGGTGAGATTACACTGTACTCTTTACTTCTCAGGGTATGTAATTACCATTGGAACTAAAGACAACAGGAGAATAACAGGTGAGATTACATTGTACTCCTTACTTCTCAGGGTAAGTAATTACCCTTGGAACTAAAGACAACAGGAGAATAACAGGTGAGATTACACTGTACTCCTTACTTCTCAGGGTACGTAATTACCCTTGGAACTAAAGACAACAGGAGAATAACAGGTGAGATTACACTGTACTCCTTACTTCTCAGTGCGTAATTACCCTGGGGAATAAAGACAACAGGAGAATAACAGATGAGATTACACTGTACTCCTTACTTCTCAGGGAACGTAATTACCCTTGGAACTAAAGACAACAGGAGAATAACAGGTGAGATTACACTGTACTCCTTACTTCTCAGTGTACGTAATTACCCTTGGAACTAAAGACAACAGGAGAATAACAGGTGAGATTACACTGTACTCCTTACTTCTCAGGGTATGTAATTACCCTTGGAACTAAAGACAACAGGAGAATAACAGGTGAGACTACACTGTACTCCTTACTTCTCAGGGTATGTAGTTACCCTTGGAACTAAAGACAACAGGAGAATAACAGGTGAGATTACACTGTACTCCATACTTCTCAGGGTATGTAATTACCCTTGGAACTAAAGACAACAAAAGAATAACAGGTGAGATTACACTGTACTCCTTACTTCTCAGTGTACGTAATTACCCTTGGAACTAAAGACAACAGGAGAATAACAGGTGAGATTACACTGAACTCCTTACTTCTCAGGGTATGTAATTACCCTTGGAACTAAAGACAACAGGAGAATAACAGGTGAGATTACACTGTACTCCTTACGTCTCAGGGTACATAATTACCCTTGGAACTAAAGACAACAGGAGAATAACAGGTGAGATTACACTGTACTTCTTACTTCTTAGGGTACGTAATTACACTTGGAACTAAAGACAACAGCAGAATAAAAGGTGAGATTACACTGTACTCCTTACTTCTCAGGGTACGTATTTACCCTTGGAACTAAAGACAACAGGAGAATAACAGGTGAGATTACACTGTACTCCTTACTTCTCAGGGTATGTAATTACCCTTGGAAGTAAAGACAACAGGAGAATAACAGCTGAGATTACACTGTACTCCTTACTTCTCAGGGTACGTAATTACCCTTGGAACTAAAGACAACAGGAGAATAACAGGTGAGATTACACTGTACTCCTTACTTCTCAGGGTACGTAATTACCCTTGGAACTAAAGACAACAGGAGAATAACAGGTGAGATTACACTGTACTCCTTACTTCTCAGGGTACGTAATTACCCTTGGAATAAAAGACAAAAGGAGAATAACAGGTGAGATTACACTGTACTCCTTACTTCTCAGGGTATGTAATTACCCTTGGAACTAAAGACAACAGGAGAATAACAGGTGAGATTACACTGTACTCCTTACTTCTCAGGGTATGTAATTACCCTTGGAACTAAAGACAACAGGAGAATAAGAGGTGAGATTACACTGTTCTTACTTCTCAGGGTTACCCTTGGAACTAAAGGCAACAGGAGAATAACAGGTGAGATTACACTGTACTTCTTACTTCTCAGGGTATGTAATTACCCTTGGAACTAAAGACAACAGGAGAATAACAGCTGAGATTACACTGTACTCCTTACTTCTCAGGGTATGTAATTACCCTTGGAACTAAAGACAACAGGAGAATAACAGGTGAGATTACACTGTACTCCTTACTTCTCAGGGTACGTAATTACACTTGGAACTAAAGACAACAGGAGAATAACAGGTGAGATTACACTGTACTCCTTACTTCTTAGGGAACGTAATTACCCTTGGAACTAAAGACAACAGCAGAATAACAGGTGAGATTACACTGTACTCCTTACTTCTCAGGGTACGTAATTACCCTTGGAACTAAAGACAACAGGAGAATAACAGGTGAGATTACACTGTACTCCTTACTTCTCAGGGTACGTAATTACCCTTGGAACTAAAGACAACAGGAGAATAACAGGTGAGATTACACTGTACTTCTTACTTCTCAGGGTACGTAATTACACTTGGAACTAAAGACAACAGCAGAATAAAAGGTGAGATTACACTGTACTCCTTACTTCTCAGGGTAATTACCCTTGGAACTAAAGACAACAGGAGAATAACAGGTGAGATTACACTGTACTCCTTACTTCTCAGGGTATGTAATTACCCTTGGAAGTAAAGACAACAGGAGAATAACAGCTGAGATTACACTGTACTCCTTACTTCTCAGGGTACGTAATTACCCTTGGAACTAAAGACAACAGGAGAATAACAGGTGAGATTACACTGTACTCCTTACTTCTCAGGGTACGTATTTACCCTTGGAACTAAAGACAACAGGAGAATAACAGGTGAGATTACACTGTACTCCTTAATTCTCAGGGTACGTAATTACCCTTGGAATAAAAGACAAAAGGAGAATAACAGGTGAGATTACACTGTACTCCTTACTTCTCAGGGTATGTAATTACCCTTGGAACTAAAGACAACAGGAGAATAACAGGTGAGATTACACTATACTCCTTACTTTTCAGGGTATGTAATTACCCTTGGAACTAAAGACAACAGGAGAATAAGAGGTGAGATTACACTGTTCTCCTTACTTCTCAGGGTACGTTATTACCCTTGGAACTAAAGGCAACAGGAGAATAACAGGTGAGATTACACTGTACTTCTTACTTCTCAGGGTATGTAATTATCCTTGGAACTAAAGACAACAGGAGAATAACAGCTGATATTACACTGTACTCCTTACTTCTCAGGGTATGTAATTACCCTTGGAACTAAAGACAACAGGAGAATAACAGGTGAGATTACACTGTACTCCTTACTTCTCAGGGTACGTAATTACCCTTGGAACTAAAGACAACAGGAGAATAACAGGTGAGATTACACTGTACTCCTTACTTCTCAGGGTACGTAATTACCCTTTGAATGAAAGACAACAGGAGAATAACAGGTGAGATTACACTGTACTCCTTACTTCTCAGGGTACGTAATTACCCTTGAAACTAAAGATAACAGGAGAATAACAGGTGAGATTACATTGTACTCCTTACTTCTCAGGGTACGTAATTACGCTTGGAACTAAAGACAACAGGAGAATAACAGGTGAGATTACACTGTACTCCTTACTTCTCAGGGTATGTAATTACCCTTGGAACTAAAGACAATAGGAGAATAACAGGTGAGATTACACTGTACTCCTTACTTCTCAGGGTATGTAATTACCCTTGGAACTAAAGACAACAGGAGAATAACAGGTGAGATTACATTGTACTCCTTACTTCTCAGGGTACGTAATTACCCTTGGAACTAAAGACAACAGGAGAATAACAGGTGAGATTACACTGTACTCCTTACTTCTCAGGGTATGTAATTGCCCTTGGAACTAAAGACAACAGGAGAATAACAGGTGAGATTACACTGTACTCCTTACTTCTCAGGGTATGTAATTACCCTTGGAACTAAAGACAACAGGAGAATAACAGGTGAGATTACACTGTACTCCTTACTTCTCAGTGTATGTAATTACCCTTGGAACTAAAGACAACAGGAGAATAACAGGTGAGATTACATTGTACTCCTTACTTCTCAGGGTACGTAATTACCCTTGGAACTAAAGACAAGAGGAGAATAACAGGTGAGATTACACTGTACTCCTTACTTCTCAGGGTATGTAATTACCCTTGGAACTAAAGACAACAGGAGAATAACAGGTGAGATTACATTGTACTCCTTACTTCTCAGGGTACGTAATTACCCTTGGAACTAAAGACAACAGGAGAATAACAGGTGAGATTACACTGTACTCCTTACTTCTCAGGGTATGTAATTACCCTTGGAACTAAAGACAACAGGAGAATAACAGGTAAATTTACACTGTACTCCTTACTTCTCATGGTATGTAATTACACTTGGAACTAAAGACAACAGGAGAATAACAGGTGAGGTTACACTGTACTCCTTACTTCTCAGGGTATGTAATTACCCTTGGAACTAAAGACAACAGGAGAATAACAGGTGAGATTACATTGTACTCCTTACTTCTCAGGGTACGTAATTACCCTTGGAACTAAAGACAACAGGAGAATAACAGGTGAGGTTACACTGTACTCCTTACTTCTCAGGGTACGTAATTACCCTTGGAACTAAAGACAACAGGAGAATAACAGGTGAGATTACACTGTACTCCTTACTTCTCAGGGTATGTAATTACCCTTGGAACTAAAGACAACAGGAGAATAACAGGTGAGATTACACTGTACTCCTTACTTCTCAGGGTATGTAATTACCCTTGGAACTAAAGACAACAGGAGAATAACAGGTGAGATTACACTGTACTCCTTACTTCTCAGGGTACGTAATTACCCTTGGAACTAAAGACAACAGGAGAATAACAGGTGAGATTACACTGTACTCCTTACTTCTCAGGGTACGTAATTACCCTTGGAACTAAAGACAACAGGAGAATAACAGGTGAGATTACACTGTACTCCTTACTTCTCAAGGTATGTAATTACCCTTGGAACTAAAGACAACAGGAGAATAACAGGTGAGATTACACTGTACTCCTTACTTCTCAGGGTACGTAATTACCCTTGGAATTAAAGACAACAGGAGAATAACAGGTGAGATTACACTGTACTCCTTACTTCTCAGGGTACGTAATTACCCTTGGAACTAAAGACAACAGGAGAATAACAGGTGAGATTACACTGTACTCCTTACTTCTCAGGGTACGTAATTACCCTTGGAACTAAAGACAACAGGGGAATAACAGGTGAGATTACACTGTACTCCTTACTTGTCAGGGTATGTAATTACCCTTGGAACTAAAGACAACAGGAGAATAACAGGTGAGATTACACTGTACTCCTTACTTCTCAGTGTATGTAATTACCCTTGGAACTAAAGACAACAGGAGAATAACAGGAGAGATTACACTGCATTCCTTACTTCTCAGGGTACATAATTACCCTTGGAACTAAAGACAACAGGAGAATAACAGGTGAGATTACACTGTACTCCTTACTTTTCAAGGTACGTAATTACCCTTGGAACAAAAGACAACAGGAGAATAACAGGTGAGATTACACTGTACTCCTTACTTATCAGGGTATGTAATTACCCTTGGAACTAAAGACAACAGCAGAATAACAGGTGAGATTACACTGTACTCCTTACTTCTCAGGATATGTAATTACCCTTGGAACTAAAGACAACAGGAGAATAACAGTTGAGATTACACTGTACTCCTTACTTCTCAGGGCATGTAATTACCCTTGGAACTAAAGACAACAGGAGAATAACAGGTGAGATTACATTGTACTCCTTACTTCTAAGGGTATGTAATTACCCTTGGAACTAAAGACAACAGGAGAATAAAAGGTGAGATTACACTGTACTCCTTACTTCTCAGTGTATGTAATTACCTTTGGAACTAAAGACAACAGGAGAATAACAGGTGAGATTACACTGTACTCTTTACTTCTCAGGGTACGTAATTACCCTTGGAACTAAAGACAACAGGAGAATAACAGGTGAGATTACACTGTACTCCTTACTTCTCAGGGTACATAATTACCCTTGGAACTAAAGACAACAGGAGAATAACAGGTGAGGTTACACTGTACTCCTTACTTTTCAGGGTACGTAATTACCCT